>NC_056735.1:210709986-210742486 GCF_019279795.1 Protopterus annectens
CACTAATGGGGACAGCTATTATTTGTACAATTCTACCTACAAAACTCTGGTAAGACAGCATAATTGGGCAGCTTCCTGATGTCTTTTGGCATTGCAATATGTGTCTTAAGTGCTCCATATTTCTATAAGTCTTAAGAGAATCACAAAGATTCTCAACAAAGGTGGAACAATCCCCAGATATGAATATCTCTGATGCTTCACACCACCTGGTATAATTTAATAGAATGTCCACTTACTATCCAAGTCATTGCCTTCACTAATCATTTTTATAACTATGAACTTAATAAGTTTCATTTCATGGTTTACAAAACACTGATGTTTTGCTCAGCAGAAAGAGAGAGTTCTGAAATGCCTCCTGATCAGTGCTCTACTCAGTGCAGAAGGAATATATTTTGGTAGTTAGTGGCTTGTTAATTATTTGGAGGCCTAAGCAGACATTATTTTACTGGCCAAATGCCATTATAAACAAAACCATTAAATATAGTACTGGTTTTCAATCAGATTTAAGAATAGATAAAAAATGTAACAGAAAAAAAAACTTTAGACATTCAGATGGAGTCTGTCTTTAGACAGAATAATTATTTAGGACACCTACTATCATTAATAAAAGGAAGTGGGAGTAGCAGCCCACTTTCCACTGACCATCTCAGGACAGATCAATTGCCAGCAGGGAAATCCTCAAATGTAGATTTTAAACAAAGCTTTACTTTATTACTACAGTATCTCACATCTGTAGGCGTGCACTGTTTATTAAACAGAGTTTTTATTTATTTGTGCTAGCTTAAATAATCTTTAAAGATCTCATTCTGTCTCTCTCCCACCCTCTGATGCACACACCCACACCCACACATACACACGCAAAAGTGTATTTATGTGTGTGTGTGTGTGTGTGTGTGTGTGTGTGTGTGTGTGTGTGTGTGTGTGTGTGTGTGTGTGTGTGTGTGGTGTGCATGTGTATGCCCTCATGTGCACGTGCTTGCTCTTGCATAGATACAAATTTGATATACACATTTATGTGTTTGTATCTATACGTGTGTGTTTGTGTGTGTGCATGTGTCCATAACAACTTGTAAACCATGTCCTAAGTATGGCAGATGTAGAAGAAGAAGATGGAAGTTTAACTGAATATTGTGTTATGCTGGTTGAACAGAAGCTTGACAAGTGAACCTAAAATTTTGTCTTTCTCTTTCTCTTTTTTTTTTACCCCGCCCCGGCCTGGATGACCTCCTGCAGGTGGTCAGTGCCTTTTCTTCCCTCAGTTGCCCACTAAAAGAATCAGCTTAACCCCCGCCAGCCTATTGGCACAGCTGATGGAGAATTCAACTATATTTGGGGGAGGGGGAGAAGACTGAAGTTTCCTGACCTTGTACCATCAGTTCTTAATTTTTGGGATTTTTTTATGTACATGTCCGTCCCTCAGAAGAAGGATGTGCAGTGATGGGTGCTACCTCATAATTTATTGATATGTGCCCTCTCATTTGTGCATGTATACATTTACACGACACTTCTGCTGCTGTCCATCCTCTGCTAGAAATTAAAAACCCTGTCTCTCCACTCTAGTGTAGGAGAGTTGGCCATCAGCTGCTCAAATGTACCCTCCCATACCTCTCAGCTGTCCAGATTTTTGCCTCATATTTTTGGTTTGTTCTTCATAAAATTTGTGGTTTTCTAGTAAATCACTAAGGAATGAAGTCACTAAATAATTACATACATTTCAGTTTCAGACTTCATATTCTTCTGAAAGTGCAGACTAACACAATTCCTGTTATTGTAACTACTTTCTAAGATTATAAGAGCAATATTTAAAATATGTCCCTATTTTTGGGCCTTTGCCCCCCCCCCCCAATTGTTTTAAGCTTTGTCCAGGTTTATTGTGCTAAGAATTTGAGAGATATGCCCCCCCCCCCCTTTCCGGCCAGTCATCTCCAATGCCAGATTGATAATTGGTTCCTTTTTGCCACAATCACATTTGTATTCCCATGCTTCTGTGCCAGTTGGCTGGCTTTTGAACCAATGAATCTCTGCATTCATCACCATACTAAGCCATTTCTTCATATTGCACACAACCATCTGTCTGTTCCCCTTACAAAACTCTGGTAAGACAGCATAATTGGGCAGCTTCCTGATGTCTTTTGGCATTGCAATATGTGCCTTAAGTGCCCCATAATTCTATAAATCTTAAGAGAATCACAAAGATTCTCAACAAAGGTGGAACAAATTTGAATAGCTCTGATGCTTCACATCACCTGGTATAATTTAATAGAATATCCATTTACTATCCAAGTCATTGCCTTCACTAATCATTTTTATAACTATGAACTTAGTAAGTTTCATTTCATGGTTGACGAACTTGAAACACTGATGTTTTGCTCAGCAGAAAGAGAGAGTTCTGAAATGCCTCCTGATCAGTGCTCTACTCAGTGCAGAAGGAATATATTTTGGTAGTTAGTGGCTCGTTAATTATTTGGAGGCCTAAGCAGACTTTATTTTTCTGGCCAAATGCCATTATAAACAAAACCATTAAATATAGTACTGGCTTTCAATCAGATTTAAGAATAGATAAAAAATGTAACAGAAAAAAAACTTTAGACATTTAGATGGAGTCTGTCTTTAGAGAAAATAATTATTTAGGACACCTACTATCATTAATAAAAGGAAGAGGGAGTAGCAGCCCACTTTCCACTGACCATCTCAGGACAGATCAATTGCCAGCGGGGAAATCCTCAAATGTAGATTTTAAACAAAGCTTTACTTTATTACTATAGTATCTCACATCTGTAGGCGTGCACTGTTTATTAAACAGAGTTTTTATTTATTTGTGCTAGCTTAAATAATCTTTAAAGATCTCATTCTGTCTCTCTCCCTCCCTCTGATCCACACACTCACACTCACACACACTCTCACACTCACACACACACTCACACTCACACACACACACACACACACACACACACACACACACACACACACACACACACACACGCAAAAGTGTATTTATGTGTGTGTGTGTGTGTGTGTGTGTGTGTGTGTGTGTGTGTGTATGCATGTGTATGCCCTCATGTGCACATGTGCTTGCTCCTGTATGGATACAAATTTGATATACACATTTATGTGTTTGTATCTATACATGTGTGTTTGTGTGTGTGCATGTGTCCATAACAACTTGTAAACCATGTCCTAAGTATGGCAGATGTAGAAGAAGAAGATGGAAGTTTAACTGAATATTGTGCTATAATTCAAAGATTTCCACTTATCGTGACAAGTTCATTCATTTTAACTCTATTGCTCCATTTAAAGGTTCTCTGTGGAAGACTACATCTAGTTCTGGAAGTCCCCTTGTTAAGAAAGAAACAGTACATTTTGTCAGAACTTTCAAGAGGTGCATGAATAGGTTCATAGGTTGATACTAGGCTATCTGCCCTAGGGCATTTATAAGCCTAGCCAGAGTGTGTTTGGCTTTCGCCACCCTTTTGGATTAGTTGACAGTGCCTCTGTATAGCAGGTCACAGAAGATAGCCCTTTTGAGGTTAGTTTACTGTGCCTCTGTCTAGTAGGGACACAGAAGAGATCCCAGGGGTAAGCCTACAATCTCCCATCCACTCGTCAAGATTTCTCTTGAAGAGGGTCATTGAGGGACTCTGCCTAACATGGATTGGGATTTTGTTCCAGAGTGAGGGGAGCCTCTGGGATATGAATCTGTCCCTCCAGCATGTCCTGTTTATTTCTGTGCTGAGGTTTAAGTCCCTGGAGCGTGTAGCTCTAAGGGATTTGTATTTCCTGAGGTGGAGCATGTCCATTAATTCTGGGTTGAACATGGCTTTATACGTCAGGCACAGATCGCCTCTGAGTAGGCGGTAAGCAACTGAGTAGAGCTGGAGTTTCTTTAGCCTAACTGCGTAGGGCATCTGCTTGAGTCCCTTGATCCTCTTGGTGAGGTACTTTTGGGGTCTTTCCAGTTGCTGCAGGTGTCGAGTAAGGTACATCCCAAATGGGGCATTGTGTTCAATTATGGGCCTGATGAGTGATGAGTAGAGGGGCACAATGACCTCTCTTGATCTAGATGTGAACCCTTTCGTGATAAGGTGGGCTATATAGAAGGTCTTTCTAACCACTTTGGCAACGAGATTGTCAAAGGAGAGATTGCTATCTACTTGGGTCCCCAATTCCCTAATTACTTCTTCCGTACTTAATGGATTACCACCTATGTGGTAATTTGTGGGCAATTTCTTTTTCCCAAAGGGGATGACTATGCACTTTTTGGCATTTAGCTTAGGCCATGGCTCTGGCACCAGTTAGCCATCTCTGTGAGACCCTTTTGGGGGATGCTTGTGTCAGTCGGCGAGTCGATTATGGCACCCAGTTTGCAGTCATCTGCGAACTTGGTCATCCATAGTTCTCCCATGTTAGCCTGTACCTCAGAGAAATATATACCGAACAAGAGAGGTCCCTGGACTGAGCCTTGTGGGATGCCACTTGTAACTGGTTTAAAGTCTGACATGGCACCTGCAATTCTGACCATGTGGGTTCTATCCCTGAGCCAGTTTGCAACCCATCTTGTGACATAGGTGTTGATATTTAAGCTGTTGAGCTTATTTATGATGCCCGAGTGGAGTATTGTGTCAAAGGCTTTTGCAAGGTCCAGGTAGGCTGTGTGGACTACCTTCCCTTCATCTATGGCCTTGGTGACTGTTTCAAAGAAGTCGACCAGGTTCAAGAGGCAAGATCTGCCCTTAATAAAGCCGAATTCAGTAGGATCCAGTGTTTGGAGGTTCCCAATGTCTTTGTTTATGAGTTTCATGATGATACGCTCCATAGCTTTGCAGACCAGGCTAGTCAGGCTTATAGGGTGATAGTTTCCAGGGTCCGTTGTGGCACCACCTTTGTGGAGTGGGACCACTGTTGCTGTACACCATTCCTTGGGTACATATCCTGTAGTAAGGCTGAGATTGAACAGTGACTTTATGTGAGGGTTCAGTTCTTCTTGGAGTTCATGTAAGGCAGCCGGGACACCGTCAGTCCCATTGATGCTGTGTTTTTGCTTTGGAGAGGGCAGCTCTCACTTGTGCATCTGTGATGTCAGGGAGGCTACACTCTATTGGGATGAACATTTGCTCTTTTGGGGAAGGGGGAGAAGTTTGCATTGAACCTGTCTGCCAGGATGTTGGCAATGTCTGTGGGTTCAGTGTATTTTTTGTCATTTTGAACTAACTCAAAGCATATCTGGGAGTTGCCACCCAGGTTCCTGACATAACTAAAGAAGGCCTTGTGATTATCTTTAGCATCTTGTGCAATGTTTCTTTCGAAGCTGGCCTTAGATGATTTTATGAGGGATCGTAGTTTCTTGCTAGTACTGATCTGAGATGCCTTCCCTTTTTGGGATTTTGCTCTATCATGTAGTAGCTTCCTCCTTCTGTTGTATAGCTTATTTATGGCTGGGGTCCACCAGACAGGTCTCCTGCCTTTGGAGGAATGAGTCTTGGTTTTATTTGGGATAGCACAATCCATGCATTCCTGTAGGTGTCCATAGAAAGCGTTTGTAAAGGATTCTGCGGTTTGGGCCATATTTTCCACTGGCCCGGGGGCTTTGAAGGATTCCACCTCGGTTTTGAGAAATGTGAAGTTTGCTTTTCAGAAGTTCTTCACCGTGGTTTCCTTGGCTTGTGGTGGGGACGGGATATGGATGTCCAGTGAGATTAATTTATGGTCAGATCTTACCAATGAGGGGTATACCTCTGGTATGGAACACAGAGTTCCCATGTTGGTGATGATCAGGTCCAATATGTTTTCCCCTCTTGTTGGAGTGGTGACCAGTTATTCCATAGCACTTGAGTTTATAAATTCTAGGAACCATTGGATGAGGGTGTTGGGGCTTGAGTAGTGCTCCCAGTCTATGTTTGGGTAGTTGAAGTCACCCAATATAATGGTGTTTGGAGAGACCTTCATATTCTCCAGTGTTCTCAGGAAAGCCGAGTGGGGTTTCTGAGTTTGGGAGGGTGGTCTGTAGCAGGCTACAAACTGAAAGGCAGTTTTGCCCACTGTTAGTTACACATGGATGGTCTCTGATGCTTCATGCAGTGCCACTAACCTGGAGGTGTGGGTATCTTTGATGAATATGGATACTCCATCTCCTTTTGTGGTTCGGTCCGAGTTTTGGGGCTGAAAAGCATGGTGTGAGGTATAACCAGGTAGTGCTGGGGTGCTCTTGGGAGCCGTGAACCAGGTTTCTATTACTGCACAGATATTGATATTCTCCATACTGAGGAGAGCCTCGAGTGCGTGCATCTTGAGGTTTAGATTTCTGGCATTGAGCAACATTACTCTTAGTTTCTTTTTCTTTGTGTTGTCTATGGAGGTGGGTTTGTCTTTTGAGTCTTGCCTAAAAAGGCACTATGGGGGTGGCAAGAGCCTTAGCCAGTATTCGAAAGCCCAGGGGTGACAGGAGCAAGCCGTCCCTAGTGAAGCAACGTGGCTTGTCGAGCATGTCATCCCAGGCTGATAGACACTGGATCCCCTTTGAATAACACCAATACTTTAGCCAATTGTTAAAACTGATCATTTTGTCTTTATACTGTGGCATCATTCTTGGTGAGGGTAAGATGCTACTCAAGGTCAGGGTCATACCGGCTTGGGCTACATGATCAGAGAGCTCCTCTATGTCTCTTTTCATGTAGTCCAGGGAGGTACGTCTCAGGTCCTTCACATCAGCATGGACAATGACGGAGTCATATTTGTACTTGCTTTGGAGTGACCTGAGTGCTTGTGTTATGTGGCGGATCCTGGCACCCGACAGGCAACTTACAGTGACCTTCTCCTTGTTCAGCCTGCTGAGTGGGACGTCAGTGTGTCTGACAATAGAGGCACCTATTACAAATGTATTAGGTGTGTTGTTTAGCCTTAAGGGCTGTGACTGTGTGGCACACTGACTTTGTGAACTATGTGATACGTGGGTATTGTTGTGGGGTAGCGGTTGCTTGGATGTCTGCTTTGGAGGTCTCTGCTGCTTGGGCAGATTTTTATTTAGAGCCTCTGAGTATGTTTTTGTGTGTTTATGTGTTTGGTTTTCTGTTGCGATAGGTCTATGTGAGACTGGATTTGTGGTGTGTGTGGTTACCTTCTCCTCCTGAATGACTGCCCCAGTATTGGGTTGAGAGAGCTCAGCCTCCAGTTTGGCTATATAGTTGCATCTCTCACATATATTTGAGCTTGTTGGGAGGAGGAGAGGGTGGTCTCTGTACATAAGACAGTTGTAACATTGCCTCAGGATTCCCAGATTCACCAGCTGGACTGGAGAGTAAACCCGAAACTGACTTTTGGACGTGCCAGAATAGTATAAGGAACTACTTTTTGACTGATTCAAAAGGACCAATAGTGAGCGTAAGTACTTAAAATGAGTATAAGAGGGTGTAGTGCTTTAGTTTATTAGTGCTTACTTATAAGATTACTTATACGAGCAACTGCAGGGCTTTAGAATGAAAATAGAGTGCTTACTTTGAGATTTAGAACAGTTCTAAGGGAAAAAATGAAGAGCAGACTTTGTGGACTGGGAATAGTTTAAACCCGTTTAAGCGGTGCTGCCCGATGCTGCACTATACGCAAAATCATGCAAAACTGCACAAATACGGGTTCTAAAGCAGGGAAACTGAAAGAGATAGGAATTGACCCAGAGCGGCCAATAAGCTACTAGTTTCAGGGCTGAGACCACTCCTCCAGGGACAGATAGGCTGCTCAAAGCTCCCCACTCTCACTGGTGAACAGAGAAGCTTCCTCCTATCCAAGTAAGGATATGGGCAACACAGGAAACTATACCACAGTCCGGAATTCAGCAAAATCTGAAATCTGAACTAATCTAGTTCAGCAAAGGCGGGAAAAGAGAACTCTCTCTTTCTGCTGAGCAAAACGTCAGTGTTTCAAGTTCGTCAACCATGAAATGAAACTTATTAACTTCATAGTTATAAAAATGATTAGTGAAGTCAATGACTTGGATAGTAAGTGGATATTCTATTAAATTATACCAGGTGGTGTGAAGCATCAGAGATATTCATATCTGGGGATTGTTCCACCTTTGTTGAGAATCTTTGTGATTCTCTTAAGACTTATAGAACTATGGAGCACTTAAGGCACATATTGCAATGCCAAAAGACATCAGGAAGCTGCCCAATTATGCTGTCTTACCAGAGTTTTGTAAGGGGAACAGACAGATGGTTGTGTGCAATGTGAAGAAATGGCTTAGTATGGTGATGAATGCAGAGATTCATTGGTTAAAAAGCCAGCCAACTGGCACAGAAGCATGGGAATACAAATGTGATTGTGGCAACGAGGAACCAATTATCAATCTGGCATTGGAGATGGCTGGCCAGAAAGGGGGGGGGCATATCTCTCAAACTCTTAGCACAATAAACCTGGACAAAGCCTAAAACAATTGGGGGGGGGGGCAAAGGCCCAAAAATAGTGACATATTTTAAATATTGCTCTTATAATCTTAGAAAGTAGTTACAATAACAGGAATTGTGTTAGTCTGCATTTTCAGAGGAATATGAAGTCTGAAACTGAAATGTATGTCATTATTTAGTGACTTCATTCCTTAGTGATTTACCAGAAAACCACAAATTTTATGAAGAACAAACCAAAAATATGAGGTGTAAATATGGACAGCTGAGAGGCATGGGAGGGTACATTTGAGCAGCTGATGGCCAACTCTCCTACACTAAAGTGGAGAGACAGGGTTTTTACTTTTTAGCAGAGGATGGACAGCAGCAGAAGTGTCTTGTAAATGTACACATACACAAATGAGAGGGCACATATCAATAAATTATGAGGTAGCACCCATCACTGCACATCTTTCTTCTGAGGGATGGACAAGGTACATAAAAAAATCCCTAAAATTAAGAACTGATGGTACAAGGTCAGGAAGCTTCAGTCTTCTCCCCCTCCCCCAAATAAAACTCTGGTAAGACAGCGTAATTGGGCAGCTTCCTGATGTCTTTTGGCATTGCAATATGTGCCTTAAGTGCTCCATAATTCTATAAGTCTTAAGAGAATCACAAAGATTCTCAACAAAGGTGGAACAATCCCCAGATTTGAATAGCTCTGATACTTCACACCACCTGGTATAATTTAATAGAATATCCACTTACTATCCAAGTCATTGCCAT
This sequence comes from Protopterus annectens, assembly GCF_019279795.1. Lineage (NCBI taxonomy): Eukaryota > Metazoa > Chordata > Ceratodontiformes > Protopteridae > Protopterus > Protopterus annectens. Next base: position 210,719,139 of record NC_056735.1, read on the forward strand.
CACTAATCATTTTTATAACTATGAACTTGATAAGTTTCATTTCATGGATGATGAACTTGAAACACTGACGTTTTGCTCAGCAGAAAGAGAGAGCTCTGAAATGCCTCCTGATCAGTGCTCTACTCAGTGCAGAAGGAATATATTTTGGTAGTTAGTGGCTCATTAATTATTTGGAGGCCTAAGCAGACTTTATTTTACTGGCCAAATGCCATTATAAACAAAACCATTAAATATAGTACTGGTTTTCAATCAGATTTAAGAATAGATAAAAAATGTAACAGAAAAAAAACTTTAGACATTCAGATGGAGTCTGTCTTTAGACAGAATAATTATTTAGGACACCTACTATCATTAATAAAAGGAAGAGGGAGTAGCAGCCCACTTTCCACTGACCATCTCAGGACAGATCAATTGCCAGCGGGGAAATCCTCAAATGTAGATTTTAAACAAAGCTTTACTTTATTACTACAGTATCTCACATCTGTAGGCGTGCACTGTTTATTAAAGAGATTTTTTATTTATTTGTGCCATCTTAAATAATCTTTAAAGATCTCATTCTGTCTCTCTCACACCCTCTGATGCACACACCCACACACACACACACACACGCAAAAGTGTATTTATGTGTGTGTGTGTGTGTGTGTGTGTGTGTGTGTGTGTGTGTGTGTGTGTGTGTGTGGTGTGTGTGTGTATGCTCTCATGTGCACATGTGCTTGCTCTTGCATGGATACAAATTTGATATACACATTTATGTGTTTGTATCTATACGTGTGTGTTTGTGTGTGTGCATGTGTCCATAACAACTTGTAAACCATGTCCTAAGTATGGCAGATGTAGAAGAAGAAGATGGAAGTTTAACTGAATATTGTGTTATAATTCAAAGATTTCCACTGTTTATGACAAGTTCATTCATTTTACCTCTATTGCTCCATTTAAAGGTTCTCTGTGGAAGACTACATCTAGTTCTGGAAGTCCCCTTGTTAAGAAAGAAACAGTACATTTTGTCAGAACTTTCAAGAGGTGCATGAATGCACTTTGTCAGGACAGAGGAAAAAAGAAAATATAAATGTAACCTGAACTTAAACTGCTCACTTCTGCTCAAGTTACTTATGGTCTTACAGTCCAAATAAGGATGGAGAGGCCCACAGCTATACAGCCATCAGCTACTACTTCCCAGCAGTGCTTGGACATTAGAGATGGCCACCAGTTAGTGGTGCTATGATACTAGAGCTGGCCACCAGCTTGGACATTGTTAACTCATTTAACAAAGAATTGAAAGTATCTGTGAAAGGATGAAAGCATATTAGAATTTTGTGATTTAACTTATAGTTCCTTTTTATGGCCAAATGATTTATATTATATTTCAAGTTTGCACAAAAACAAAGAGAAGAAAATGATTAAATTTATAGTATTACAAAATGGCAGATATTAGTACTTGGATATAACCACATCAATTAAAGATTAATTAACACTTCTAATATTTCAGTTAAATATTCCTGGAAAATACATCATAAAACATAACAAGCATCCTACTGAAGGCACCATGGCCAATTAAAGTAAGCTGAAATCCCATTTAATATAAATCTTTGTAAATAAAAAGCAGAACTGCGACCACCTCAGAGCCGCAGACATGTCTATAGGGATGATTGTAAGCGTCTGCAGATGTCACTGCTAAAAAAGCACTGCTGATGCTGACTGTTGGTAGAGTGCTAGTTCATGGTGCTGTACCTGGCCTGCTGTGTATTTGTTATAGCTGTGTTTTAATTCATTGGGTACCTACTTCTTCACTTAAGGCATGATGACTATATTCAATAGGTTCACAAGTAGCTACTAGCAGTCCGGGAGGCTCTTAGTAAATTCTCAATTATTGCCCCAAAACTCTATCTGGTCAAGTGACTTGCTCAAGGTCACACAGTAGACAAATCAAGGCGGAAAGATTCAAACCCTGTACACCTAGCACAGAAAGCAACTCATAACAATTCAGATCATTTATCCTCGAGGCTAACTGCCAGACCAAATGCATAATGTGATTCTTTGATTCATCTGAGCTGTGAAAGAGGCACATTGTTTCGTATTACATTTTTACGCTTTGCTCACCAGTGGGAGTGGGGAGCCTTGAGCAGCCTACCTGTCCTTGGGGGAAGTGACCTCAGCACAAGAAGCTGTAGTAATTGGTTGTTTGGGACCATTCCTAGCTCTTTTGTAGTTCACTGCTTAAAATCCGCCTCTGGACGTTTTTTTCTGGCTATACTGCTCAGACAAGCTCCACGTGGGTTTACAGAGTGGTCCTAGCAGCAAGGAACTCGAAAAAGTGACTACCTTCTGGATTTAAGTATCTTTGCTTTTTTTTCACTGGAAATAGCTTATGTTGCTTACTTTAAACTAGCCTGAACTGTTTTTTTACTGATTACTGCATTTATTTTAAAATCTGCACTTAAAGTTACATTTAGTCGAATTTAATCGAAAGTTTGCTTGTTTGTTTGTTTAATTTAACTGTGGAGGCTGCCCACTAAAGTGTGCTAGCCTGTGTAACTAATTAATCACTGTCTCTGCATTTTCTGTGTGTTTCTACAAAAAAAACAAAAAAACAAAAAAATAATCCTTGTTTTCCCGCCTTTCTCGACTAGTTTATACCAGTATACAGGCATTGCTGTATTCTGGGCTGTGGTGTAGTTCCTGTGTTGTCCATTACCTTACTTGGATAGAAGGAAGTTTCTTTGCTCACCAGTGGGAGTGGGGAGCCTTGATCAGCCTACCTGTCCTTGGGGGAAGTGACCTCAGCACAAGAAGCTGTAGTAATTGGTTGTTTGGGACCATTCCTAGCTCTTTTGTAGGTCACTGCTTAAAATCCACCTCTGGGTGTTATTTTCTGGCTATACTGCTCAGATAAGCTCCACGTGGGTTTACAGAGTGGTCCTAGCAGCAAGGAACTCGAAAAATCGACTACCTTCTGGATTTAAGTATCTTTGCTTTTTTTTCACTGGAAATAGCTTCTGTTGCTTACTTTGAACTAGCCTGAACTGTTTTTTACTGATTACTGCATTTATTTTAAAATCTGCACTTAAAGTTACATTTAGTCGAAATTAATCGAAAGTTTGCTTGTTTGTTGTTTAATTTAACTGTGGAGGCTGCCCACTAAAGTGTGCTAGCCTGTGTAACTAATTTATCACTGTCTCTGTATTTTCTGTGTGTTTCTACAAAAAAAAAAACAAAAAACCAAAAAAATAATCCTTGTTTTCCCGCCTTTCTCGACTAGTTTAGACCAGTATAGAGGCATTGCTGTATTCTGGGCTGTGGTGTAGTTCCTGTGTTGTCCATTACCTTACTTGGATAGAAGGAAGTCTCTTTGCTCACCAGTGGGAGTGGGGAGCCTTGAGCAGCCTACCTGTCCTTGGGGGAAGTGACCTCAGCACAAGAAGCTGTAGTAATTGGTTGTTTGGGACCATTCCTAGCTCTTTTGTAGTTCATTGCTTAAAATCCGCCTCTGGGCATTTTTTTCTGGCTATACTACTCAGACAAGCTCCATGTGGGTTTACAGAGTGGTCCTAGCAGCAAGGAACTCGAAAAAGCGACTACCTTCTTGATTTAAGTACTTTGCTTTTTTCACTGGAAATAGCTTCTGTTGCTTACTTTGAACTAGCCTGAACTGTTTTTTTACTGATTACTGCATTTATTTTAAAATCTGCACTTAAAGTTACATTTAGTCGAATTTAATCGAAAGTTTGCTTGTTTGTTTGTTTAATTTAACTGTGGAGGCTGCCCACTAAAGTGTGCTAGCCTGTGTAACTAATTTATCACTGTCTCTGCATTTTCTGTGTGTTTCTACAAAAAAAAAAAACAAAAAAAATAATCCTTGTTTTCCCGCCTTTCTCAACTAGTTTAGACCAGTATACAGGCATTGCTGTATTCTGGGCTGTGGTGTAGTTCCTGTGTTGTCCATTACCTTACTTGGATAGAAGGAAGTTTCTTTGCTCACCAGTGGGAGTGGGGAGCCTTGAGCAGCATACCTGTCCTTGGGGGAAGTGACCTCAGCACAAGAAGCTGTAGTAATTGGTTGTTTGGGACCATTCCTAGCTCTTTTGTAGTTCACTGCTTAAAATCCGCCTCTGGGCGTTTTTTTCTGGCTATACTGCTCAGACAAGCTCTATGTGGGTTTACAGAGTGGTCCTAGCAGCAAGGAACTCGAAAAAGCGACTACCTTCTGGATTTAAGTATCTTTGCTTTTTTTCACTGGAAATAGCTTCTGTTGCTTACTTTAAACTAGCCTGAACTGTTTTTTTACTGATTACTGCATTTATTTTAAAATCTGCACTTAAAGTTACATTTAGTCAAATTTAATTGAAAGTTTGCTTGTTTGTTTGTTTAATTTAACTGTGGAGGCTGCCCACTAAAGTGTGCTAGCCTGTGTAACTAATTTATCACTGTCTCTGCATTTTCTGTGTGTTTCTACAAAAAAAAAAACAAAAAAAAATTCTTGTTTTCCCGCCTTTCTTGACTAGTTTAGACCAGTATACAGGCATTGCTGTATTCTGGGCTGTGGTGTAGTTCCTGTGTTGTCCATTACCTTACTTGGATAGAAGGAAGTTTCTTTGCTCACCAGTGGGAGTGGGGAGCCTTGAGCAGCCTACCTGTCCTTGGGGGAAGTGACCTCAGCACAAGAAGCTGTAGTAATTGGTTGTTTGGGACCATTCCTAGCTCTTTTGTAGTTCACTGCTTAAAATCCACCTCTGGGCATTTTTTTCTAGCTATACTACTCAGACAAGCTCCACGTGGGTTTACAGAGTGGTCCTAGCAGCAAGGAACTCGAAAAAGCGACTACCTTCTGGATTTAAGTATCTTTGCTTTTTTTTCACTGGAAATAGCTTCTGTTGCTTACTTTAAACTAGCCTGAACTGTTTTTTTTCTGATTACTGCATTTATTTTAAAATCTGCACTTAAAGTTACATTTAGTCGAATTTAATTGAAAGTTTGCTTGTTTGTTTGTTTAATTTAACAGGAGGCTGCCCACTAAAGTGTGCTAGCCTGTGTAACTAATTTATTACTGTCTCTGCATTTTCCGTGTGTTTCTACAAAAAAAAAACAAAAAAAACAAAAAAATAATCCTTGTTTTCCCGCCTTTCTTGACTAGTTTAGACCAGTATACAGGCATTGCTGTATTCTGGGCTGTGGTGTAGTTCCTGTGTTGTCCATTACCTTACTTGGATAGAAGGAAGTTTCTTTGCTCACCAGTGGGAGTGGGGAGCCTTGAGCAGCCTACCTGTCCTTGGGAGAAGTGACCTCAGCACAAGAAGCTGTAGTAATTGGTTGTTTGGGACCATTCCTAGCTCTTTTGTAGTTCACTGCTTAAAATCCGGGTTTGCACGGCTTTGCACGGTCGTGTGCATAGTGCAGCACTGGTTAAACAAGGTTAAACTTTTTCTGGCTCCGCCAAGTCTGCTCTTCAATTTTTCCCTTAGAACTGTTCTACTTGCAGTCTAAACAGCCTATACTCTATCTGAAAAGCTCAGCACTTGCTCCTAAAGCATTTTTTTACACAGGTAAAGCACTCTTAAACAAAAGAAAGTACTTCATTCACCTAAATTCTGTTGAGTACCCATTTCCCTATAGGTCCTTTCTGACTCAGTTACAGAGCAATCTTTTTTTACTATTTCTAGTATGTCGAAGGGTCAGTTGCTGGCGTCCTCTCCTGTTCAGCTGGTGAATCTGGGAATCTTGAGGCAATGTTACAATTGCCTCATGTACCTGAACAACCCTCTCCTCCTCCCAACAAATACAAATATATGCGAGAGATGCAACTATATAGCCAAACTGGAGGCTGAGCTCTCTCAATTCAGTACTGGCAAGACCAGTCAGGAGGAGAAGGTAACCACGCACACCACAAACCCAGTCTCACATAGAACTATCACAACTGCAAACCAAACACATAAACACACAAAATCATACTCGGAGGCTGATTAAAAATCTACCAAAACAACAGAGGCCTCCAAAGCAGACACCCAAGCAACCACCACCTCAAGACATAGCACATGCAACACATAGTTCACAAAGTCAGTGTGCTAAACAGTCACAGCCCTTAAGGCCAAACAACATGCCAGACACACTTGTAATAGGTGACTCCATAGTCAGACACACTGACGTCCCACTCACCAGACTGAACAAGGAAAAGGTCACAGTAAGCTGCCTGTCGGGAGCTAGAATCCACCACATAACACAAGCACTCAGGTCACTCCACAGCAAGTACAAATATGACTTAGTCATTGTACATGCCGGTGTGAACGACCTGAGACGTACCTCCCTGGACTACATGAGAGACATAGAGGAGCTCTCTGATTATGTAGCCCAGGCCGGTATGACCCTGACCCTGAGCAGCATCTTACCCTCACCAAGAATGATGCCACAGTACAAAGACAAAATTATCAGTTTTAACAATTGGCTTAATTACTGGTGTCATTCTAAGGGGATCTAGTGTCTGTCTGCTTGGGATGACATGCTTGACAAGCCATGCTGCTTCGCAAGGGATGGTTTGCACCTGTCACCCCTGGGCTTCCGGGTATTGGCCAAGGCTCTTGCCACCCCCATAGTGCCTTTTTTAGGCAAGGCTCAAATGACAAACCTACCTCCCTAGAAAACACAAGTGGAAAAAAACTAAGGGTAATGCTACTCAATGCCAGAAGTCTAAACCTCAAGATGCATGCCCTCGAAGCCCTCCTCAGTATGGAGAACATTGATGTCTGTGCAGTGACTGAAACCTGGTTCAAGGCTCCTGAGAGCACCCCAGCACTATCAGGTTTTACCTCATATCATGCTTTCCAGCCCCAAAACTTGGACGAACCACAAAAGGAGGGAGTATCCATTTTCATCAAAGATACCCACACCTCCAGGTTAGTGGCAACGCACAAAGCATCGGAGACTATCCAGGTGCAACTAACCATAGGCAAAACTTCCTTACAGTTTGTAGCATGCTACAGACCACCCTCTCAAACTCAGGAACCCCACACAGCCTTCCTGAAGACACTGGAGAGTATGAATGTCTCTCCAAATACCATAATTCTGGGAGACTTCAACTACCCAAACATAGACTGGGAACATTACTCAAGCCCCAACACCCTAGCCCAAAGGTTCCTAGAATTCATAAACTCAAATGCAATGGAACAACTAGTCACCATTCCCACAAGAGGAGACAATATACTAGACCTGATCATCACAAGCATGGGGACAAAATGCTCCACACCGGAAGTATATCCCTCTTTGGTAAGATCAGACCATAAATTAATCTCACTGGAAATCCACAGCCTGCCCCCACCCCCTGCACAAAAGACCACAGTGAAGAACTTCTCAAAAGCAAACTTCACACTTCTTAAGACTGAAGTGGTATCCTTCAAGGCCCCTGGGCCAGTGGAAACCACAACCCACACTGCTGAATCCTTTGCAAATGCCTTCTATGGGCACCTTCAAGAATGCATGGATCATGCAATCCCAAATAAAACCAAGACCCATTCCCGCAAAGGCAGGCCGGTCTGGTGGACCCCAGCCATAAACAAACTTTACAACAGGAGGAGGAAGCTACTACATGACAGAGCAAAATCCCTAAAAGGGAAGGCATCTCTGATCAGTACTAGCAAAAAACTACGATCACTCATAAAATCATCCAAGGCCAACTTTGAGAGAAAAATGCAAAAGACACAAAAGACAATCACAAGGCCTTCTTTAGCTATGTTAGAAACCTGGGTGGAAACTCCCAGATATGCTCAGAGTTAGTGCAAAATGACACAAAATACACTGAACCCACTGACATTGCCAACATTCTGGCAGACAGGTTCAGTGCAAATTTCTCCTCCCCCCAAAAGGAGAAATAACTATCCCAGCAGAGTGTAGCCTCCCTAACATCTCAGATGCCCAGGTGAGAGCCGCCTCTCTAAAGCTAAAAACACAGCATCAATGGGACCGGATGGTGTCCCAGGCTGTGTGCTACATGAACTCCAAGAGGAACTAAACACACACATAAGGCTGCTGTTTAATCTTAGCCTTACTACAGGATACGTACCCAAAGAGTGGCGTACGGCAACAGTGGTCCCACTTCACAAAGGCGGTGCTTCTACGGACCCTGGAAATTACCGCCCCATAAGCTTGATGAGCCTGGTCTGCAAAGCTATGGAGAGGATCATTATGGAACTCATAAACAAAGACATTGGGGACCTACAGATATTAGATCCTACCCAATTTGGCTTTGCCAAGGGCAGATCCTGCCTTTTGAACTTGGTCAACTTTTTTGAAACAGTCACTAAGGCCATTGATGAGGGTAAGGCAGCTCACACAGCTTACCTTGACCTTGCAAAAGCCTTTGACACAATACCCCACTCGGGCATCATAGACAAACTCACCAGCTTAAATGTAAACCCATATGTCACAAGATGGGTTGCAAACTGGCTCAAGGACAGAACCCACAGGGTCAGAGTTGCTGGAGCTATGTCAGACTCTAAGCCTGTCACAAGCGGTGTCCCACAGGGCTCAGTCCTGGGACCCCTCTTGTTCGGCATTTATTTTTCTGAGGTACAGGCAAACATAGGAGGATTGTGGCTGACAAAGTTCGCAGATGACTGCAAACTGGGCCATAATTGATACTCCAGCGGACACAAACATCCTTCAGAGAGGCCTCATAGAAACGGATAATTGGTGCCAGAGCCATGGCCTTAAGCTGAACGCCAAAAAATGCATAGTCATACCCTTTGGGAAAAACAAGGTACCGACAAATTACCACATAGGTGGTAATCCATTAGGCACGGAAGAGGTAATCAGGGACCTAGGGACCCAGGTTGACAGTAACCTCTCATTTGACACTCACATTGCCAAAGTGGTTAGGAAGACCTTCTATATTGCCCACCTTATCATGAAGGGTTTCACATCTAGATCAAGACAGGTCATTGTGCCCCTGTACTCTTCTCTTATCAGGCCAGTGATTGAGTACAATGCCCCATTTGGGATGTATCTCACCCGACACCTGCAGCAGTTGGAAAGACCCCAAATGTTCCTCACCAAGAGGATAAAGGGTCTTAAACATATGTCATATGCTGCCCGACTGAAAAAACTTCAGCTCTATTCAGTCACATACTGCCTACTCAGAGGTGATCTGTGCCTGACGTACAAGGCCATGTCCAATCCGGAATTAATGGACATGCTCCACCTCAGAAAATCCAAATCCATCAGAGCCACGAGAACAAGAGACTTAAACCTCAACACAGAAATAAATAGGACGTGCTGGAGGGACAGATTCATAACCCAGAGGCTCCCTACACTCTGGAACAGAATCCCAGTCCATGTTAGGCAGAGCCCCTCGCTGACTCTATTCAAGAGAAATCTCAACGAGTGGATGGGAGATCGTAGGTTTACCCTGGGGGTCATCTCTGTGTCACTACTAGACAGAGGCACAGTAAACTAAACCCTAAAAGGGTGTAGTATTCTCATCCTAAGGGGTGGTGAAAGCCACACACACTCTGGCTAGGCTTATAAATGCCCTAGGGCAGATAGCCTAGTACGAACCTATGAACCTATGAACCTATGAACCTATGAACCTAAGAGCAATGCTTGCCTGCATTTCTTTTTCACTCAGTACTTAACATTATCCAAAGATTTTCTGTATCACTGTGCTATTGATTAGCTGGGCTCAGGTTTATCTGGATAGTTCTCCTGTTTGCATGTGTGTGTGTGTGTCTGTGTGTTGTTTGTGTTTTTTTTGTTGGGGGGTGGGCTTTTCTACCTCCTGTTCCTTCATGCTGTAGGTTTTGTTCGACTTGTACTGAAGTATTCCTAAAGAATCATTTGGACCATGGAATCTCAGTTTTGAGTGCATGAACCTGCTCAGTAATATTTCTGATATACTGGTGGGTGGTGTTATAGGCCTCCTTGACCCTTTCTAGGAGTTGTCTTTTAAATGTGAGCAGCCTTGGCTCAAGAGGATGTCCAGCATCATCCATGAGATGAGTATGTGGAATGCTGCTAATCTTACAGGCATCAAACATGCAACTTGAGTGAAAGGATATGTGCATCCTGTCCACCTTCAGAATGACTGGCTCAAGATATCCATTATTTATGCATTGTGGTCACATACCATCTACACATTTATGGAATGGGACCATTGTCTGTTAACATCATCTGTGTTAGAGCCATGAATGTCAAGATTGCTGATGATGCCTAACTATCTGAAAGTCCCATTGACATTCTGCATTATTAGTTCATTCCTACAGAGTACATTTCTGCATGAGGCATCAGGCATTAGAGGAAATGCTGGAAGATAAAGATGGCTGAGGCTTGGGATGTAACAGTTATATCTTCAGTAGGTCTCTATAAACCTGCAGTGACCTGATGTCTCTCATTTGTATTATGATCAGATGCTTGTATCTCCCCTGTACTTTTATGTATACCTTGAAACAGGTCACATAGGATATCAACAGTGCAGCTGTTCACCCCAAATTGGTCTCACTCCTCTTGCCTAATGAAGGGGCATATGAAGTTATGTCCAAAAGTACCACTAACAGAACTGCAGTACAGACCATAGGTGCGGTGAGTGAGCATTTCTTTGCTGATTTCATTTAAAGGTCTGCACTGTGTGTCATCTTGGTAAGGATTATAAATGGCTGCTAAATTATGTTCAAGATGTTATGCAGTCATCTGTGGTACATGCAGTCCCTTTGTTTGTATGTAACAAGTGAAGCTGTGCCATGGCATATCACATGATCCACTGCTATGCTCAGCTATTTGGGAATTGTGCAGTCTTTGGTATGGCCTTTCAACTGCATGGCAGCCTTCTACAATGAGCTATATGTCTGTGTAACTATTTTTATGAATCTTTTTCACTGTCAGCAAATTCAGGAGGCAATGAGAAAGACAGATATGAGAGAGATAGAAGAGAGACAGATAGACAAAGAGACAGAGCTATACATGCTAGATATTTACTAAAATTTTGAACTACAGATATAATATACTGGTTAATTAACTAAAGGAGCACAGCTAAATCAGCAGCTGGAAATAGGTAGTTGACAGAATGCCTTGGTGTCACATATTACTTAAGGTCATTGCAAGGTTAGAGACATGCAATGCATTTTATTAAGGATGATCCACTACTAGTTTATCATTGTCTGATTTAAGTACAGGAGGTACCTGATCTTCTCAGCACCAATTCATTAATCCACCCCCCTTTAGTTACTTATATTTATTTATTTGCATGTGTTGCTATGGAAAGAAAGACTGGCCAAAAGCCCATTTTCAGCAGAGACCCATGGAGAAACGCTGCAAAGAAATAGTAAATAAGAATAAGGCAACTGCATATTTCATAGGTTCTTGGATTCTTAGGTGCATATTAAGCATCTGGTCTGGATGACCATTGAGAGCCTAAGCAGTGTAAGCCTAAATATTATTTGCTGCCCCAATCAGGGAAAGCCTTACTATATAGTCAGGGATGAATTATGAATCCCCATTCAGTTGTCAAGACTGGTCGTAAGTGTAGCCACTGTGTTGCTTTGTTTGTCGTAAAAAGGAAGCCTATTCAATAAGTAGGGGATCTGGTGACCTCAGTATATAAATCCGTAGACCCTATTTATGTGTCATGAATGAACAAGGTCAACTTGATTATTCCATTTACCTGGTTAACAAATAGCTTTAAATAAGTAAATATGAGTGTTTGTGATACAGCTCATTACACTCCTAGGTGAAAGTGACCAAGCATGACAGGGTCCTTCATGGTACAGACGATTAAGTATAGACTTCCAGGAAGAATATAATATAACTCACAATGAACTGTCATGGTTTTAAATCTATCAGTCAATGAGTTTAGTGAGGGAACTGTTTGGCAACAAATCTTTGGGGTCTTTCTAGCTGGGCAAGATGTTTGGAGGAGTGTATGTACCAAAAGAGGTGCATTATTTGATGACCGGTATGATGAGGGATGTATAGAGAGGAATTATAATTTCCTTACTCATAGAGCAAACAAATTTAACAAACTAAAGCAAACATATTTAGGCAAACAAATCCTAAAATATAAAGATAATGTAAATGTGCCTATGTCACAAGTGATAACTCAATAAATGTATTTAAAAATAAAAAAAAGAGACAGACATATATGTGTGCCTGTATGTGTGTATGCATGATTGTATGTATATATGTCTGTATGTATGTGTGTATAATAGTATACAGAAAAAGATACAGATGCATATTGCCATACCTATACAGAAACAAATTTTGAAGCATTTTTCAAGGATACCTGTATAAGCATTATATTTATAAATGTACTTCATATCATAAACATCTATATAAAAAAGAAAATATTCTAAGTAAGAAGCAACTCTTCAGTGAAACATCACAGGTACATAGAAAGAGAAATAAAACAGAAATACAATTAAATGATAGTTACCAAAGGATGATAGTTAATCCAGGCAAGGAAGCAATGAAAGATACATTCTGATTTCAGGCATACTTGTAATGACGTTTTGAAGTATGCAGGTGTTTTGTTTTGTCTAATGGTGCTTAGTATACAGTTCCATAGTTTACCTGCATAAACTGAAACAAAAAAAGTCTACAAAGCAGTTACTGCATGTTTGTATGAATATTCTTGAGAGATGCTCCCTATTACGTTTTGCTAATGGCAGGACAGTTATCTGGCTTGCAGATGATATTGTGGGCTATTGTAAGGATGTTGAGCACAATGTCTAACAGTTAGTGAAGGAAATGAAGGCTATTGGCAGTCAATCAGCTACTTCATGTATTCCTGGGTTTGATTTTTCTCAGCCTCTGTTTGTTGCTGTGTGACCTTGACCAAGTTACTTAACCTGACAGTGCTTGGAGGTAATTAAGAAATTGGGCTGGACTAATCAATGGTTTCCTGGGCTGCATGTCTATTAGCTACCTATGAGCTCAAGCCAGCAGTTTGTTTAGAACGAAGCAATGGTGCAATTTATTATGGGGACTGGCTGCTAACTTGGCAGTCTAGTTATAACTTTATTCAATTTTAGCAAGATGACAGCACTGTAAATTCTTTAAAAAATAGTGAAACATTGAGTATGTTAGAAAGTATGACCTGTGATAACATGAGCTTGAGCTGCAAGGTAAAGTTTAGCTTTATAATGTAGTCCTAATTTGCTGTTAAGTTTGTCAACAACATGCCTGCTGAATAGTCATTTGTTAGTTGCAGCTACTTCTTATGTTTTGTTCACAGGTAAGCTATGCCCAAAGATGGTACTAAGATACAATCTGACTGTATAAGACTCATCCTTGGAACAATTCTGGTGTTTTCTTTTTGACTAACTATGGTTAATTGATTAATATATATAAACCAGTTTGATCAGATTTTTCTGATCAATTGTTTGTACGGAAGCGGAGATTAAAATTTTTTTTACGCTAATACAGCTTGGGGTCCTTTGTTGCAAAGTGAACTATTTCTGTTTTTAGTTGGTTTATGTTCACTGGCTCCTAAAGTGATTTTTTTGATAACTTCAAAGTGTGGTAGTTTATATTGGAGGATGGTAAAGATGGGTTGGTGCCTGTTACAGCTGTTAGTTATGTACTAGTTTACAGCAGTGAGCTGAAGGAACGTGCATTGAATAGTGCTACTCATATGACTTTTGCCCTAGACTAACTAATTCAAAAATTATTTACTAGATTTCTTTTCCCAGAACTTTAGGGGAACCTAACCCTTAACCCATGTAAAAACAGTTTGCTGCACAGCAAATTACCATATTTACCCTAAGTGTAGAGATGTGCAATAAATTGCCATATTTGTTATAAGTATAGACCAATATGAGGCAAACAGCAACTTTTCATATAATGACTCATAAGTGAACTGGGCACAGCATTTGACTTTGGTTATTCATTGGTTTCAGGATTTGAAACCCTTAATCTGAACCGAATGAGTTAACTTCAGTAACATTATACCAAAATCTCTTCTGCCCTTTAGGTCTCCAGTTTGTAATGTTACAGTTTTGAAGTTTAATGGTTTAGTTAGAGACGTGCTCTACTCACTTGAGTTTGAAAGGCTGTATTCATTTAGAACATTACATTTATTGCCTGTCCTTTTATAGCACATTTGGCCTTCTTCCCTTCTCATCGTAATGTTATAAATCAACACACACGTAACTTAGAACATGTGATGAGTACCCTGTCACTTACAATTTTGTTTCCACTTCTGGGGGATTTGGCATGGTACTGCATTTAGAAAACATTTTTCTGATTTAAGGTTTTGAAGAGTATGGCACTTGCATAGTATATATTTTACTGATAATGTAGACACTACTTATAAGATAAAAGTACACTCCACCTATTCCCCCAAGGTTTCTTATCACTCAGTCTTTCTTTCTATTGCAGTGTAAAATTGGTAAATCAGATTAGAAATGTAAAAAGCTAAACACAGAATTACATTTTCCACACATAGTTTTGGGTTAACACAGATCACTAGAAAAACAAAAAGGCCTTGTTATTATAGCAATAACCCATGCCTGGGTGTGGGTAATGCTGGATTTACCCACAGTTGGTGTGGTTTGGTCATGAGGGCGAAGCCCGAGTGGCCAAACAAAGACAACAGTGGGTATATCCAGCATTACCCACACCCAGAAGTGGGTTATTGCTATTATACAATGACATTATTTAAGAAAAAAAAAATTATTTTCTTAAATAATGGCATTGTATAATGCCTCCTTGCTGCCCTTCCGCAGCTGTCTGATATTCTGCGGCAGTTCTGATATACTGCGCTTGCGTATGCTTACGCAGTACATCAGAGTTGTGGGCAAAAGCAATGGAGAAAGCAAGATCTCCATTGCTTTTTACAAACTGTCTCGCTGTGTTGAAGGAGTTTAACATAGTGAGACAGCTTTAAAAAAAGCAACAGAGAATCTCCGTTGCTTATTTTAAAGCTGTCTCGCTATGTTAAAACCATTTAACATAGCGAGACAGTTTTGAAAAAAGCAACAGAGAAAGCAAGATCTCCGTTGCTTTTTACAAAGTGTCTCCCTATGTTAAAGGAGTTTAACATAGCGAGACAGCTTTAAAAAAAAAGCAACAGAAAATCTCCGTTACTTTTTTTAAAGCTGTCTCGCTATGTTAAACCCATTTAACATAGCGAGACACCTTTAAAAAAAGCAACGGAGATCCTTTAACATAGCGAGACAGTGTCTAAACAGCAATGGCGATCCTGCGTTCTCCGTTGCTGTAAAAAAAAAGAGTTATACTAATGGAAAACATCCAGGCGAGCGGATCTTTTTCCATTACTATAACTCTGATTTACAATGTGCACGCTGACCAATCAGTGTGCATGTTTTGGAATATTAATGAGGGGTCGTTGTATAATGTGAAATAATTCATTGCAGTCAGTGCTGCTGCTCTCATTGTCATCATTGGAATTAACTGGAGAAATGTCAAGAGCAAAATATTCATCCAAGTTTTGAAAAACTATGTGACGGCTGAACCACTTCTGTCAATTGTCTCAACTTAAAGTGCTGCCAACATGGAAAACATCCTATATTTTGGAAGCCTTCAAGAAATTAAAATGTTTGTAGCATAACTGTTGTGGCCTGAACAGATTAAGTGGGGATGCACTTTGAACTTCTGTGTCCTCACACTTCATTAAAGTGTGATTTGTGTCTTGGATTCTCTTACACCTCCTCTATTGTTCAGTTTACATTAGAAGTACCAAAACTTCTTACCTGTCAGACTAAAAGTCTGCATTTAAACTCTGTGCTTCAAACATGACATTTCTGCTTTTAGGTATTTCCCTCTTTCTTACATTTACCAGCAATACATGATGCATTTCACTTGTAAGAGAGTATAAAATATCTCCAGTAGAAATGATGATCATGATTGACAAATGATATTGCAACAAGTCTGACCTACAGGAATTATGCATTTATTTTTCAAAAAACAAACAAACAAAATAACTTAAGGAAACAAACAGGCAAAGGGAATTCACTGGACTAGAACTAATTCAATTTATTGTAAGTGCTTTTGAATGTAAAAATTCACAAACTTCCTCAGACAAACACAGTTGTTAACTGACTTAGTGTAAATAACCATCCACATCAATGACATCATATCCTGTAAAACATTTAAAAAGATATTGCCCATTAAATCACAATCTAATCACAAGAACATATTTCATTCTACATAAAGTTCATTTCACCTATAACAAAACTTAATTAATTACATTAATTAACATATAAAAGCATATAAATATATACAAGTATATTAAAACATATAACAATATTAAAACTAGTACACAATTGGTCATTTAACATCTATTTAAGGCCTTAAGCTTCAAAATACATTTAATGGAACTGTATTTATTTAAACCGGGATAGGTGCAAGCATTAGTTAATACTTGCCACCATAACAAATGGGGGGAGCTTTGCGAATACCGTTATGGCATATTGGGAAAATGAGATTCTGTTTAAACTTGACATCTTTAAAAAATTTGTCTGCTGGTACACACATTATTTGGACGATATTTTTGTTTTATTTAAAGGCGATGAAAGTGAGGCTGCGGAATTTGTCTCTATATTATCTAATCTTACTTCATTTTTGAGTTTTACCTACGAATTTAATAACGTTAAGATATCATTCTCGGATGTATTACTTATTAAGGATATGGTGAATTTGGGTTATATTGCAAAAATCTACCGTAAGCCAACATATTCTAATAGCTTTCTTCACTTCAGTAGTGCTCATCCCCATTATCAGAAACATGCTGTTATTAAAGGCCAGCTAGTTAGAACGGCCCGAATTACCACTCTAGAGGATGATTTTTGTGATGAATGTTATCTCCTTGAAACAATGTTTATAGCAAGGGGATACCCATCTACCTTGATTGACAACCTTATATCTGAGGTTAGTAATAAACGTAATAATGGTTGGTTTAAACCCATTCTTGGTAGAATTGAAGTCATTAATGGTGTTAATACTAATGACTGTGGTATTGGTGGTCCGAATTTGAATTCCTCTAATATGAATACTATATCTAATGAAGGTAACACATCTAATGCCTCATTGTATTTTGTTACATCTTTTTGTATTGAGGCTGAAATTGTGCGGGGTATTCTATACAAGAACTGGGTAGTGTTGAAAGAGAACACCTTTATTAGAAGCAAGATACCAGATATGCCTCAACTTGTTTATAAAAGGTGATGGAATCTTAAAAATTTGGTTGAGACTGTATTGCCCCCTTTACAAAAGGACGGAAGCATGTACAAATGTGGTTCTTGTAGAATGTGTATACATATTAAAGTGACTAATAGTTTTTCCATAGGTAGAAATAAATATAGAGTTAAGGGTAAATATAATTGTAATGCCACTGGTGTGGTATATTTAACCCAGTGTCAAAATTGCCCCCAGTTCTATATTGGTAAAACTGATAGGCACTTTAGAAAGAGAATATACGAACATTTATATAGCATTAACAAGAAAGATGTAAACAACGCTTTAGCGAAACATATTATTGAATGTCCTGAGCATTCATTTTTATTTTTTGTTATCAAACAAATACATGCTAATATAAGAGGTGGGCCAGTATCTGTGGAGGTGGAACTTAGAGAATTATGGTGGCAAGTATTAACTAACGCTTACACCTATCCCAGTTTAAATGAATACAGTTCCATTAAATGTATTTTGAAGCTTAAGGCCTTAAGTAGACGTTTAATGACCAATTGTGTACTAGTTTTAATATTGTTATATGTTTTAATATACTTGTATATATTTATATGCTTTTATATGTTAATTAATGTAATTAATTAAGTTTTCTTATAGGTAAAATGAACTTTATGTAGAATGAAATATGTTCTTGTGATTACATTGTGATTTAATGGACAATATCTTTTTAAATGTTTTCCAGGATATGATGTAATAGATGTGTGTGGGGGGTATTTAAACTAAGTCAGTTAACAACTGTGTTTGTCTGAGGAAGTTTGTGAATTTTTACATTCGAAAGCGCTTACAATAAATTGAATTAGTTCTAGTCCGGTGAATGCCCTTTGCCTGTTCGTTTCTTTAAGTTATTTTGTTTGTTTGTTTTTGTGCAGGGTGGTGACGGAGACCATATTATGGGCAATTTGACTTTGCTTATTCAGAAGCTGAATGCACAAATGGATGATTTAAACGCTAAAGTTGATGGCCTTAGTGGTATAGCAGCAAGTATTGGTGGTTCCGGTTGGCAAGTTAACCCGAATGGGGATGCCAACGGTAGTGCATTATTGCATAGAAATAGAGGTTGACCTTCCACATCAGCAGCTTTACCGGGGACTAACCAGAGGTTGAATGGACTTAATTCTCCAGTTCAAAACAATGAAGGTACGAGTGTTCAGAATAATAATAATGTTCAATTTAACCTGCCTTCATTGACTGAGTACATCAATAAACCGATGGTTTTAACTTACAGTGAAGCAGTAGCTAGTACTTCAGCTGTGACTGCTAACAATCATGCTAACCCTGTGGATATTGTAAGTAATTTAAAAACTTTTGATAATAAGTTATTTAAACTCAAGAAACTTTAATTGGAAACAGTTTATTTATGTATGTGTATTGAGAGGGGTCACATCCCGAAGGGTCTATGACAATGGAGGTTTCCCGTAGGTTTAGAACGTGGTTCCCAGTTTCATAAAGACCTTTCAGTTTTGTTTGATAAACAAGGCTGTGAATTCCTTGAACTGTTGATAAAAGACTATGATGCACACATTTTGTTACTGAGGAATGATTTGTTGGAACTTAAAAAAGCTATTAAAGGGGACAGTGACTTTCCTAGGTATAAATATGATTTTTCACATATATTTGTTAGCATTGAACAAACCTTGGAGAGATTAAAAGCCACAAAAAATAAAACATTGGCATGTGATATGAGGGATTATACACAATGTACAGCTTACCCCTTACCTCCCCTTAACACCAATTTGAGAACTAGTGGTGAACTGCTTAATGTTAGGGAAGCAAAGCTTTGGCTAATTCTGATGTCTTGAATAACATTACTGCTGATATTGATCTTACTGGAGATGTGAATAATACCATTCCCCCTTCTCTCTGTCGCAGTGAAAGGCTGTGAAACCAGCAGGGGGTACAGACTAATATCATCCATAATACGGGTTTTCACAACAACAAGCCTGTACAGGGCGGTTTTACGGGACCCCACAAGGGCAGGTACAAGCAACCGAGGAAGAGTAATCATCGCCGCAGATAACAATTAGCCCCTGTGTATTGAACCCATCAGAAATGATTGAGAATACATATCCTTGTGTATTGAATCCACCAGGAATGACTGAAACTGTATATCCGCGTATTTTATTGAATACATTTGGTGACTTTAGAATATATAATTTTACTGAATTTGAAGTATCTCCTGAACTTGTTAATGTATTGTCCAAAGGGTTATCTTTTGTACCAGCCAAGCACATGAATGTGGCTGACACCATTTTAGATCTGAAAGTTTTCATACGTAAACTAAATTTGCTGTGTCTTCTTGGGAATATGTCTAGTCTGAATTCTGATGTACATATTTCCAGTATTTTTAATCCCCCTTTGCATAACACCATTAAATTTTTTGAAAAATTATGTGAATTGGATTTACGTAATTTATCTGTGATGGGTGTTAAAGGTAGGGAGACTAGTGGAAATAACATCTCTGATAATGAATTAAAAGCATTAAAATTAGAGGTCAAAGAATTAGAATATTAAAACCGGATAAGGGTGGTGGGCTTGTTTTAATGAATGACAAACGTTATGAAGAAAATATCCTAATGTTACTTAATAACGATACCTATGTTAAGGTTTCATTGAATTAATTGAATGGAGCCTATCAACGTATTAGAGTTTTGATTAAGGATTTATTTGTTGATCGTAGGATTGATTGAAAAACCTTTAATTATTTGACTATGCCCTCACCCATTACACCAGTTATTTTTGGATTGCCTAAAACAAATATTCCTCCTCCGACTCCTTTGAGCTCGGAGCCGGGGCGTCTCGGGACCAAGACTGTGGTAGCGTCGGAGCCGATACAATTGTCTTCGCTCCGTGGCTCCATTTCTTCTTTTGAAGAATCTCGCGGGCTTCCTCGTTGGCTCGAGGGGTGAGTGGCATCGGACCCTTGTCCGACCCCCCTCTCCCTCTCGGTGCTTCAGCGCTGGTGAGTTCGGCTCCGACATCGGCCTCGGAGCCATGATTGTGGACGGACGTAACAGTATAAGTTATGGGTGTGCTAAATTGGTTGATGCTAAACTTAAAAAAATATTTGGAGGATCAACCACAAATATGCAGGGATTCATGGAGTTTTTGGAAGCAATAAATGGCTTAAGATTTGATGACCAAATTAATTTTTTAACCATCGATGTCCGTGACCTTTATACTGTTATTCCTCAGAAATTAGGTATCGAATGGGTTTGCGGGTTTTTGTTTAAGCAAGGTGTTTCAGGCGATGAAATTAACGTAACAGAATATTTACTGAACATTGTGCTCTCTAATAATTATATTTTGTTTAAAGGCAACTTTTATCATCAAAAATCTGGTGTTGCCATGGGTTCCCTCTGTGGGGGGAGCTTTGCGAATACTGTTATGGCATATTGGGAAAATGAGATTCTGTTTAAACTTGACATCTTAAAAGAATTTGTCTGCTGGTACACACGTTATTTGGATGATATTTTTGTTTTATTTAAAGGTGATGAAAGTGAGGCTGCGGAATTTGTCTCTATATTATCTAATCTTACTTCATTTTTGAGTTTTACCTACGAATTTAATAACGTTAAGATATCATTCTTGGGTGTATTACTTATTAAGGATATGGTGAATTTGGGTTATATTGCAAAAATCTACCGTAAGCCAACATATTCTAATAGTTTTCTTCACTTCAGTAGTGCTCATCCCCATTATCAGAAACTTGCTGTTATTAAAGGCCAGCTAGTTAGAGCGGCCCGAATGACCACTCTAGAGGATGATTTTTGGGATGTATGTTATCTACTTAAAACAATGTTTATAGCAAGGGGATACCCATCTACCTTGATTGACAACCTTATATCTGAGGTTAGTAATAAACGTAATAATGGTTGGTTTAAACCCATTCTTGGTAGAATTGAAGTCATTAATGGTGTTAATACTAATGACTGTGGTATTGGTGGTCCGAATTTGAATTCCTCTAATATGAATACTATATCTAATGAAGGTAACACAACTAATGCCTCATTGTATTTTATTACATCTTTTTGTATTGAGGCTGAAATTGTGTGGGGTATTCTATACAAGAACTGGGTGGTGTTGAAAGAGGACACCTTTATTAGAAACAAGATACCAGATATGCCTCAACTTGTTTATAAAAGGGGATGGAACCTTAAAAATTTGGTTGAGACTGTATTATCCCCTTTACAAAAGGGTGGAGGCATGTACAAATGTGGTTCTTGTAGAATGCGTAAACATATTAAAGTGACTAATAGTTTTTCCATAGGTAGAAATAAATATAGAGTTAAGGGTAAATATAATTGTAATGCCACTGGTGTGGTATATTTAGCCCAGTATCAAAATTGCCCCACAGTTCTATATTGGTAAAACTGATAGGCACTTTAGAAAGAGAAATATGAACATTTATATAGCATTAATAGGAAAGATGTAAACAACGCTTTAGCGAAACATATTATTGAATGTCCTGAGCATTCATTTTTGTTTCTTGTTATCGAACAAATACACGCTAATATTAGAGGTGGGCCAGTATCTGTGGAGTTAGAACTTAGAGAATTATGGTGGCAAGTATTAACTAACGCTTACACCTATCCCCGTTTAAATGAATACAGTTCTATTAAATGTATTTTGAAGCCTAAGGCCTTAAATAGACTTTAAATGACCAATTGTGTACTAGTTTTAATATTGTTATATGTTTTAATATACTTGTATATATTTATATGCTTTTATATGTTAATTAATGTAATTAATTAAGTTTTGTTATAGGTGAAATGAACTTTATGTAGAATTAAATATGTTCTTGTGATTACATTGTGATTTAATGGACAATATCTTTTTAAATGTTTTACAGGATATGATGTCATTGATGTGGAGGGTTATTTAAACTAAGTCAGTTAACAATTGTGTTTGTCTGAGGAAGTTTGTGAATTTTTACATTCAAAAGCACTTACAATAAATTGAATTAGTTCTAGTGCAATTATGCATTTATTTCAATAGTAATTCATGACTGAGTGTGGGTAATGGTTTGATCATGAGGGTGAAGCCCAAATAATTAAACAAAGCCAAGAGTGGGTTAATCCTGTATTATGCACACCCATTAGTGGATTATTGCTATTATAATTACATTATTTAAGGAAAAAAACTATCAAGTATACAAAACAAATTGTACTACAGACCATATCTTTGGTGAGTGTGCAAGTTTTTTTGCTGAATTCACTTACAGGTCTGGACTGTGTGTCATCTTGGTAAGGATTATAAATGGCCAATGAATTATGTTAAAGATGCTATGCAGTTATCTGTGGTATATGTAGTCCCTTTGTTTGTATGTAACAAGTGAAGCTGTGGTATGACATATCACATATTCCTCTGCTAAGCCAGCTATTTGGGAATTGTGCAATCTTTTGGTATGGCTTTTCAACTGTATGGCAACCTTCTACAATGAGCTATATGTTTGTGACTCTATTTTATCAATCTTATTGTCAGTAGATTCAGGAGAGAGAGAGTTCTGACAGAGACAGGTGACAGAGAAATACATACTAGACAATTAATAAAAATCTGAACTGCAGATAATATACTACAGAAATAGCTAAATGAGCACAGGTAAAATGACAGCTGGAAATAAGAAGAAATAGCTGACAGAATGCTCTGGTGTTACAGATTATTTAAGGTTATTGCAAGCAGAGAGAATCACAGTGCATTTCATTAAGGACGATCCACCTCTATTTTCTCATTGTCTGATTTAAGTACAGGAGGTACCTGATCTTCTCAGCAACAACTCATTAATCCACCTCACTTTAGCTACTTATTTTATTTATTTGCATTTGTTGCCATGGAAAGAAAGACTGGCCAAAAGCCCATTTTCAGCAGAGACCCAGGGAGAAAAACTCCAAAGAAATAGTAAATAAGAATAAGACAATGGCGTATTTCATAGGTTCATGGATTCTTGGGTACATATTAAGCATGTCGTCTGGATATCTACTGCATGCCTAATCAGTGTAACCTTAAATAGTATTAGTTGCCCCAGTCAGGGAGAGCCATACTATACACCATAGAGGTGAATTTACGAATACCATTCAGTTATCAAGACTGGTGTTAAATGTAGCCACTATGCTGCTTTGTTTGTCATAAAAAGAAAGACTGTTCAATAAATACAGACTATAGAGGTTTTAATA
>NC_056735.1:211094458-211141958 GCF_019279795.1 Protopterus annectens
TAAGCTTATGAGTGTTTATTTTCTCTATTAACATAATCTATAAGAGAAATTATCTTTTTAATATTGTCATGTGTGTGTCTATGATATATAAATCCAGTTTGATAATTATTTATTGTTTGGATAGTGGTATTTCCATTCTGTTAGTTAATATTGTCATAAATATCTTATAGTCATTATTTAATAATGATATAGGTCGATATGAGGTACAGAGGTTTGGGGATTTGTTTTTCTTTAGGACTGGTGTGATTAAGGAATATCTCCAAGAGGGTGGAATTAAAGCTTGTGACTGAATTTGTAATAGAGCTTTATGGAAGAGGGATAGTATCTTTGAAGGAAAACGTTTATATATTTCCATAATTATGCAATATATACCTGGAGCTTCATTATTTTTACCCTCTTTTATTGTATCTGTAATTTCTTTGTAGGATATGGGTGCTTGCAGATCCAGTTTTAAGTTTTCTGTTTTTTTTTTATATTAGAACATTTTTCATCTAGATTTAATTGCTCGATATGTATATTTTCTTTTTGGAAATATTCCATATAGTGATTTCTATAGGCATCAAGAATGTCACCTATATCTAAGACATTTTTCCCTTTCTTTTCATGGAAGATACTTTTAATGTTATTAGCTTTTGATTGTATTTTGATTCTTGTGGATAAATATGTAGATATTTGGGAGAAGTGGCCAAGGTATTAATTTTTAGTTTTTCTAAAGCTAAACTAGTTTTAGGTGTTAGAATTTCATTGTAGTTATTGTTTAATATTTCTACTTTCTTTTTCATCTCCAAATGCTTTTGATTCTTTTCAGCTTTTACTGACAAAGTTTGGATTGTAGATCTAATAATTCAAAATCCCATTCTCTGATTTTTTTCTATACCAAGTTAGGGTTTTACCATATATGTAAGTTTTTAATGAGTCCCATATCATTATTTTATTTATCTCTGTGGTGTAATTAATATCTAAGAAGAACTGTAATTCAGATAATAACCCAGGTTTAACTCTTTAATTTTAGTTATATACGCTGGAATTCTGGAGTTAAAGATTATAGCAATAACCCACGTCTGGGTGTGGGTAATGCTGGATTTACCCATGGTTGGCGTGACCAAACAAAGCCAACCATGGGTAAATACAGCATTACTCACACCCAGAAGTGGGTTATTGCTATTATACCATGACATTATTTAAGAAAAAATTACTTTTCTTAAATAATGGCATAGTATAATGCCTGTTTACTGTCCTTCCGCAGATGTCTGGCATCCGTGGCAGTTCTGATGTACTACGCGCCTGCGCAGTACATCAGAGCTGCAAAAAGCAACGCAACGGAGAAAGCAAGATCTCCGTTGCTTTTTTATTTTTTTATATGTTAAATGGGTTTAACATGGCGAGATAAGACCAAATTTAAACGAGATCTCCGTTGCTTATTTAAAGCTGTCCGCTATGTTAAACCATTTAACATAGTGAGACAGTGTTTTAAGTTATACTAGAGTACTATCGAAAAGTCCGGGCGACCGGACCTTTTTCCATTAGTATAACTTGATTTACAATGTGCACGCTGGCCAATCAGTGTGCACGTTTTGGGGGGGTCATGGTATAATAATGGTTTGTACCCATTTTGAAGTTTTAGTATCAATGAATTGTGGTCTGAAAAGGGGCAGGGAGTGATTGAGAAATTAATGATTTTAGAGTGTAAGTCATGGACAGCAAATGTTTCATCTTTTCTAGTTTGGGTACCAAATCTGTGATCTTGTTGGGAAAACAACAAAGATTTATCTTCTTTAAATTTGAAAGTATCTACAAGATGAAATGATTCTACCCACTTGTTTAAAGCTTTTGATACAGCAGATGTATGCAGTGGTCTTTTATTTGTAGTTTCAGAAATATCAGATATACAGTTAAAATCTCCTCATAATATTAAGTTGCCTTTATAATTATTGGAAATGAAATCCAAGTGTTTTTTAACAGTTCCTGTTCCAATGCCTGGAAACCAGTATAGATTGGCTAGGGTCCATATTATGTTATTATATTTAACTATTACTAATACCATAAGGCCTTCTTTATCTTCATACTTATAAATGATTTCTGGGTTAATCACATTTGTTTTCCATAAAATTGTTACCCCTTTTGTCTTTGTCTTAAAAGTGGATTACGCCAATATCATATATTCCTTAGGATTCCATTTGTAATTGTCATTTGTTTTGAAATGAGTTTCTTGAAGGAAGACAATTTGTGCTTTGTTCAGTTTTAAATATTTCAATAGATTTGATCTCTTGCTAGGATTGTTTAAGCCATTGGTATTTAAAGATAATAAAGTTAAATTCATCTTAGATTATTTAGTCTATGTATTTTTTGTTTTATTGTGACTATTAAGCATTTTCCTCTGATAACTATAAAGTATATGCTTGAGCTTTTAAAGGAAATTATCAGTTTTATACTTTGAGTGTTTACCAATAAAGTAATGTTTTGGTCAGACATACTAAAAATGTTTTTGTGAAATAACAAATTTAAATGAATAAATGTTAACAAAACTAAGATCCGCACTAGCCATGGAATGAAAATCATTCCTAATCTGATGGATAAACCTAAGTCCATCAGATTATCACTCATACCTTGACAATCCAGAACATCTGAGCTCCATAAATTAAATTATCATATGGAGAATATTTGTAATAGGAATAAGCAGTATTTATATTATTTTGAACAGCTATAATACTATTGTAGATTAGACAGAATTCTAATACAATATAAATGTATATTTATTGTATAAGCAATTAATATTTACATGAAAGATAGATGACAAGCAATTCAATCATAGTAAAGTAGGATGTATCATATATAAAACCTCAGTAAAAGATTATAGCACACAGTTATTTAACATATCCACTCTTATTGATGAAGTCTTTTAAAACTTATTACTTAATATATATAGATGGTAATAATATTTATACCTAATGTTTATAATACAATATATTTTACTGGATATATCAGACGTTATATTTCATTGTTTGCCAGCATTTAAGTAATCACTTCGTTTGTGGCTAACTTTCTTTTTAAGCATCAAGTTTATTTTATGTCACATCCTTCTTCCCCCATTTCCTACATATAAGAATTTTCATATCTATCATTTCTTATTATAAAATGAGTGAAAATTATAGGTTAAAAACAAAAAAATTAATTTATTGTGATTAATGATTACAAATTCCCTTTCCATATTTATAAATTGCCATTTTATGGCATATACTGAACGTTTTTAGATTTAAATGGCAACATTCTATTTTGTATAATCAGCAAAGGTTAAACTAAGTGATTATTGTCAATTTAATACTATTTGTTCAGAATGTGATTGTTACATTCTGTGCATTCCTAGTTCAGGCTTCTGTTGTTTCCCTTGAAAAACTTGTCAGTTTGATGTCATGTATAAAACATTAGTTGCCTTGGTAACAGTTTAAGTATTATGTATGGTCAAGATAGGTTACATAACCACAATTCAAGTTAACGCAATTATATGACTTGTTATGCACATTTACTTATATGAGAAAATAATCCAGTGCACCATAGCCCAGTCAGTTACGGTTCTCTGTCCCAAGTCCCACAGAAAAGACTTGCAACAATCAAAGAACCCTTTTTCCTATCAGTGACCAAGCACAGAAGGCTCAGTCTGTCTGCCCCATATATTTCTTAAAAAAATTAAGGTTAATATCAACAGTTACTCTCATGTGTGCTATATTATTGACTCACTGGGTCCAAAAGCACTGGAAAAACAATCCTAACTCCCCTTACAGCTAGGAACTTGCTAGATAATTGGAAATTCATTCACTAAATTTAATTTCCTCTCTAACACAGTGGATTTTAGCCATGTGAAACTCGGCTTCAACAAAAATAGAGCTTGGATTACTTTGACACTGAAAAGTATGCTATTTTCTGCATAGAAGGGCTTGGCTTAATTTATAACTGAAAAGTGTGCTGTTCTATTACTTTTACTCGCTTAAAGATAAAAACTGTGTGTATTTTAAAAATAGGTGGCATGTAAGCTGCGGTGATACAGCGGTAGCATTGTTGCCTCATAGCAAGAGGTTCTCCTGTTTGATTCTCGGCTGGAGTGCCTTCTGTGTGAAGTCTGCATGTCCTCCCCGTGGTTGAGTGGCCTTCAAATAACATGCATGAATGGGCATGCCTTCGCTGAAGGTTGGGTGTCGGGCTGGCAACTTGACACCATAAAAAAATCTACTGCCAATCATTAGCAGACTGGAGTTCTGCTGTGGTGATCCCTAACTGGGAAAAGACAAACAACAATGCTATAAGAAAGTTACCTGGAGCAAGCTATCTTTAGCAACTGTGTTAACTGGTATAGCCTGCATTAATTCTCACTCCTCCCCCCCTCCCTCTGAACAGAGGTTACTTATTTCCCTACTGAACTCGCCATTTATTAAACTTCCAGTGCACCAGGGCCCAATTGGTTACAGTATGAACCTAAATCATGTTGTTATGTCTTATATAACTCTGCTTGATGTTCCATTGAAATAAATATGCATTTGCAACTGTAAAATTATACCATAGCCACATGTTAGCATTGTTGTAATCTCCCACGTTTGTAACTGTGCTGCGGTGTCTTAAATGCTGGTACTGAGCTGTGTGTTGGTACTATTACATATGCAAAACGTGAAGCTAGAAACTATAAAATACTGCTAGATTGTGTTGCTTCTATGAATGCTGTTTATTAATGCTTATTACGTTAATATGCTTATGTGCACAATGCTGCCTAGAGTGTTTGCTTTCTACAAACTCTAACATAAATACGAATGCATAATTTGAATTGACTGTTTGTTGGCTGCTTGAACTGACTGTTTGCTGGTTGCTTTAGTTTGTACCTAACTAGTATGTCCCCTCATTGGTTCATAGGTAGGTACTAGGCTATTGGCCCTAGGGCCTATATAAGCCTAGCCAAAAGGTACCTTGGCTTTCGCCACCCAAAAAAAATATTTTCCTGTGCCACTGTCGAGCTAAGCCACAGAAGTGATCCCCGGGGTGAATTTAATATCTCCCGTCCATTCATCAAGATTTTTCTTGAAGAGTGCTAATGAGGAGCTTTGTTTGATATAGATAGGTAGTTTGTTCCAGAGTATGGGAAGTCTCTGGGAAAGGAATCTATCTCTCCAGCATTTTCTGTTTATTGTGGTGACAAGGTTTGGGTCCCTAGAGCATGTAGCTTGTAGGGACTGGGATTTCTTTAAGTGGAGCATGTCCAAAAGCTCTGGGCTTGACATAGCTTTGTTTGTTAGGCAGAGATCACCTCTGAGTAGGCGATATGCGACGGAGTAAAGCTGCTGTTTTTTGAGATGGTCTAGGTAGGACATCTGTTTGAGGCCAGTAATCCTCTTTGTGAGGTATTTCTGCAGCATTTCCAGTTGTTGCAGATGTCTTGTGAGGTACATACCAAAAGGAGCATTGTACTCTATGATGGGTCTAATGAGTGATGAGTAGAGGGGAACAATGACCTCTTTTTTCCTGGATGAGAAACCTTTTGTGATGAGGTGTGCCACGTAGAAGGATTTCCTGACTACTGTGGCAATGTGATTATCAAAGGAGAGACTACTGTCCACCTGTGTCCCAAGGTCTCATCACACTTTCAGTGTTAAGTAGACTACCGCCTATGTGGTAGTTCATGGGTACAGAGTTTTTACCAAATGGGATGACAATGCACTTTTTGGCATTGAGCTTGAGGCCATGGCTTTGACACCAGGCATCTGTCTCAGCGAGGCCCTTTTGTAGAATGCCCACATCTTTTGGAGTTTTGATTATGGCTCCTTGGCTCCTAGTTTGCAGTCATCTGTGAACTTTGTTAGCCAAAGACCTTCTGTGTTAGCCTGTACTTCAGAGAAGTAGATACCAAACAGGAGATGACCCAGGACTGAACCCTGTGGTACTCCACTTATCACTGGTCTGAAGTTGGATTTGGAGTCTGCTATTTTCACAGTGTGGGTTCTGTCAGTGATCCAGTTGGCAACCCATCTTGTGACATAGGGATTTATACCTAGTTTAGTGAGTTTATGTATAATTCCAGAGTGGGGGATGGTGTCAAAAGTCTTGGTGAGATCTAGATAGGCTGTGTGAACCGCCTTACCCTCATCTACGGCTTTGGTGACTGCTTCAAAGAAGTCTATCAGGTTTAGGAGACATGATCTGCCTTTTACAAATCTGAACTGAGTGGGGTCCTGAGTTTGGAGATTACCAATGTCATTGTTTATAAGTTCCATGATGATACGTTCCATAGCCTTGCAGACCAGGCTCATCAGGCTAATGGGGTGGTAGTTTCCAGGGTCCGTGGTGGCTCCCCCTTTGTGGAGTCGAATAACCATCACTGTGCACCATTCAGTGGGAACATAGCCTGAGGTGAGGCTATGATTGAACATGGTACTTAGGTGGGGTGCCAGTTCGTTCTGTAGTTCATGTAGAACACAGCCTGGGATGTTGTCAGGTCCCATGGATGCTGTGTTCTTGGCTTTGGAGAGTGTGTTTTTTACCTGTGCAGCCATGATTACAGCAACTTTGCATTCTTCTGGTATAGAGATGGGCCCTTTAGGGGATGATAGGGGGGTGAAGTTAGCACTGAACCTATCTGCCAGGATGTTGGCAATATCAGTTGGTTCTATATATTTAATGCCATTGTACTGTAATTCAGAGCAGATCTGAGTGTTGCCATTGAGATTCTTGACATAGCTATAGAATGCTTTGTGGTTGTCTTTAGAGTTAGTGGCAATTTTGTTTTCGTAACCAGCTTTGGAGGATTTTATGAGGGATCTCAGCTTCTTACTGAGGCTGACCAGGGAGTTTCTCCAATCATGGGATTTTACTCTATTTTGCAACAATTTCTTTCTACTGTTGTAGAGTTTGTTTATGGCAGGGGACCACCAGATTGGCTTCCTTTATTTGGAGGATAGCATCTTGGTTCTGTTAGGGATTGCACGATCCATGCACTCGTGTAAGTGCTTATAAAGTGCCTTTATGTAGGATTCAGCAGTCATACCTCTATTGTCCATCAGCATGGGTGTCATGAAGTTTGCCACTTCTATCTTAAGAAGCGTGAAGTTGGCTTTGGAGAAATTTTTTACTGTGGTTTCACTAGTGGGGGGTGGGGGAGGGATGTGGATGTCTAGGGTGATTAGCTTGTGGTCGGATCTGACCAATGAGGAATTGACCTCTGGTGTGGAGCACCAGTTGCCCATGTTGGTAATAACCAGATCTAAGATATTGCTGCCCCTGGTGGGGGGTGGATAAGTTGATCCAAGGCACTGGAATTTATGAATCCAGAAAACGTTGAGCACAAGAGTTGGTACATAAGTAGTTTTCCCAGTTAATGGTGGGGTAGTTGAAATCACCCATTATTAGGGTGTTAGGTTATACCCTAATATTTTCCAGTGTATCAAGAAATGAGGAGTGGGAATTCTGAGGCATGGTGGGGGATCTGTAGCAAGCTACAATTTGGATTGCGGTCTTGCCCAGAGTTAGTTGCACTTGGATAATCTTGGATGCATTATGCTGAGCAACTAGCCTGGAGGTGTGGATATCCTTAATGAATATGGACATGACTCTGCCTTTAGTGTTTCGGTCCAGGTTAGGTGGCCAAAAGGTGTGGTATGAATTATAGCCTGGTAATGCAGGGGTACTCTCTGGAGCCTTGAACCAGATCTCTGTCACTGCACAGATGTCGATGTTCTCCATTTTAAGGAGTGCCTCGAGTGAGTGCATTTTGAGGTTTAGACTTCTAGCATTTAGTAGCAATACCCTCAGATTCTTCTTACTTGTACCTGTTACAGTGGTGAATTTGTCATTTGAACCTTGCCTAAAAAAGGCCCCAAGTCCCATGGAAAGTCTCTGCCCCAAGTTCCACTGAAACGACTTGCAACAATCAAATCTTCCTCCAAAGCCCCCAGCAATCACATAAACCTACTTGGGTTTACTCAGACAATATCCTCCCCCACTAGGTATAGCAAAAATAAAGACAAATGTAGTATCCTAGATTGGGTCCTGATCAATGGTGACCTACAGATGCACTATTTAGGCACACTACTCAATGACCTAAGTGATCACTGCCTCACCTTAATTATCAAATACAAAGCTGAGAGCACCCATCTCCACACCTATAAAGTGACACGTAACAAAAAAAAAAAACTTTAACCTAGACAACTTCCTATATGATCTCAAGGCTTACAACTGGTCAGAACTTAAAAGACTCCCATTAGATGAGGCCATGGCCTTCTTTAATACTAAATTCGTCAATATCCTTAACTCTCATGCCCCTATATGCACCATCTGTGCCAAAACTAAAACTGCCCCATGGCTAGCTAGACTTACGAAAACCAAAATAACTCATAGAAACAAGGCTTGGACCACTTGGCATACTTCCAGAGACCCAATAGACCTCGTCTGATACTGTCAAATAAGGAATGACATGAAAAAATCCATCATATCAGACAAAAAAATACCACTATACCCCCCTACAACAAAAGCATCGAAACAAACCCCAAAAGTTCTGGGCTGGAATAAATAACCTCCTCCATCCAGGCTGTACCACCATTCCCATCCCACCAGCAGCCTTTGACAAAACACTAGTAGCTATTGCTAACATATTCAATTGCATCTTTACTGAAACTATCCAGACACTAGCCACCCAACTCACTTCTACCAATCTTAACCCTTCCCCCTACGCCCCCCTGCTTTACCTCAAACAACATTACTGACAGCTCATATCTTCCCAGGACTCATCTCTCCTTTAGCTTCCAACCTATCCCTACTACCCTCATCCGCACCCTTCTCAAAAAACTTAAACCCACTATTCTAGCAGCCGACCACATCCTGCTGAGTACCAGCAATTAGCCACAGATGCCATCTCCCAGTCTCAATCCTCATTAATAGATCCACCTCCGAGGCAACCATTATATCAACATGGAAAATATCACATGTAATACCCCTATATAAAGGAGGTAATTCCATAGAACTGTCCAACTTTAGACCCATAGCCATACTCTCACCACTAGCAAAAATATTGGAAAAATGCATCCACAAACAACTAATATACTACCTTAACCATAAGAAACTACTCACAGACTCCCAGCATGGTTTCAGACCACACCATAGTACCACATCAACTCTCTTATCTTTCACCATTGTCATCAAGCTTAATTGAAACAACAATAAACTATCATCAGCACTCTTTCTGGACCTCTCTAAGGCCTTTGATATGGTTAACCATCAGCTACTGCTCAGTACTCTGAAAGCTGTCTTCCTGGACCATCACTCACTACAGTGGTTCCAATCCTATCTAAGTGGTAGACAGCAGGCTGTTTTATGGCAAGACAAACTGTCATGCCATCTCCCGGTGACCCTAGGAGTCCCTCAGGGCTCTATACTAGGTCCCCTCCTCTTCTCTATCTTCATAAATGACCTTCATACTACCATTCCAAATGCACACTGTATCCAATATACTGAAGATTCTACCTTGATTTGCTCTTCCACTTCACAAACAAATCTGCTATCCCTAACCCAGAATACCTTTAACAACATTGAAAACTGGATAACTAATCGATAACTGCTCCTGAATCCCAACAAAACCAAGCTGCTGCTTTTCTCACCTACCCATAGATCCACTCATCCATTCTTCACTATTAAGTCTAACAATGGCACAATCATCTCCCCAGATGACCAAACTAAGCTCCTAGGATTACTAATATATACTAACCTCAAATTTGACGTGCATATTGACTGCACTATTAAGTTCATTAACAAAAAGCTAGGCTCCCTCTACAAGGTCAAACCTTTCCTCACCTTTTTTGCTACGGTTGATATTGCACAAACCCATCTTCTCTCCACTCTCCTCTATGCTTCACCGGTATTTACTAACCTCTCTAAAACTAACCTCAACAAACTATCCTCCTGTTACTACCATATAGCTAGATTTGCCACAGGTATGGCATACATGACTCACCATTGCAACAACCTAGTTCAGCTTGACTGGCTGGAATTTCATTCTCTTTTGAAGTTCAACCAGCCTACAGTAGCACATAAAGTGCTCAACCAACCTGACAATACCCCAACCCTCAAGAGCATTATCAGCCAAAGTACTAACCAACCTGACAATACCCTAACCCTCAAGATCATTATCAGCCCACATAATGCTCTCAGGCCACTTCGTTCATCCAACAAACTATCAGTCCTAACCCTAAAATCCAGCAATACATCAGGGGATTCCCTGTTTGCTAACTCAGTTGGTAAAATTTGGAACCAACGTCCTGCAACTCTTACCCAAGAAATATCTCTACCCCTATTTAAAAAAGGGCTCAAAATATAATTTAAAACTAACTGGCTCTGCACCTGCCTAAACCCTGACTAACCCAATCCAACAACTTGGTCTTTCTCTACCTATCTGATTAATAGCAAGCCAGTCATTCTATTCATCTGTTGTGTTATGTCATAATGTACAGTTATGCCTGCTGAGTTCAACCTTTTTGTTTACTGTGGCAGTTTCCTATTATGCTTTACATTTGTGAAATTATCTATTTTATATTTTTTCTCGCTCTGTTAACCTTTAGCATGTGCCAGTGTATTCCTACTGTGTCATACCTTCTGAAATTAAGTATCTACATCCGTTTGCTCTCTGAATATTACTGTACTATTATTATTTTTGTGGAGCTTTTCTCCCTGGGCCTCCACTGAAAATGGCCATGTATCCAGTCAGACTATCCCAGTAAACAAATGTAAAATAAATAAAATAAATCATCATGCTTCCCCTTGATGTTCAATATAGTGTATGTCATTTATGACAAGTTAAAACAGTACTGTTATTATACACAAGCCCATGCTATTAAACTGAGTGTCTATTGTCAATTTAATACGATTTGATCAGAATATGATTGTTACATTCTGTGGCATTTCAAGTTCAGGCTTTTATTGTTTCTCTTGAACAGCTTTGTCAGTTTGATGTCATGTATAAAGCATTAGTTACCTTGGTAACCGCTTAAGTATTAGGGTCTATATTATATCCACGAACGCTTAAATGTTCGAATCTCTAAAGGCTGACCTTTAGAGATTGAACAGTTAAGCATTCAAATATCTTTAAAAATTAAAAAAAAAAAAAACTAAAGGGTTTAATCAGGGGGGCAAGCCCCCCTGCACCCCACACACCCCTCCTACTTAAATATACCAACTCCAAGATCGCGCTACAGTATAGGGAATGAGAAATTTCCAATTTCCGCACTGTAGTTCACTGAAGTGCGATTTCGGAGTTGGTATATTTAAGTAGCGGGGGGTGTGGGGGGCACAGCCCCCCTGCTATAACCCTTTTCCTTGTGTTTGTTTTTTTTTTAATTTATTTTTTTACAACTTTGAATGTTTAACTGTTCGATCTGTAAAGGTCGACCTTTACAGATTCGATCATTTAAGTGTTCGTCGTTGTAATATAGCCCGATGTATTATATATGGACAAGATGGGTTACAAAAACTACAATTCAGGTTAAAGCAATTACATGACTTGTTATGCATATTTACTTATATAAGAAAATCATCATGCTTCCCCTTGATGTTCAATGTAGTGTATGTCATTTATGACAAGTTAAGACAGTAGTGTTATTATACACAAGCCCATCTTATTAAATCCTGTCTTTAATATCTAAATTCAGGAGACTGCTTCATCCTGTATGGCGATTATATATTTTATGCTTAGTTTACTAAAATCATACATTATATAACTATTGTGTGTGTGTGTGTGTGTGTGTGTGTGTGTGAGTGTGTGTGTGTGTGTGTGTGTGTGTGTGTGTGTGTGTGTGTGTGTGTGTGTGTGTTTTTGGCTGTTGCTTAGTTATTTGAGAGTCCACAATCTGTAATGATTATTCTTATTATTAGCTCCTTCCAAGCATGTTTATACAGTCCATAGACTTTAAATTATGAGACCCTTCTAGTTTCTTATTTGCTATAAGTATATTTCCATCCTTACATACACACATATCAGTACTTCAAGCATGGGCAACAATGCCCATCCAGTTTTCCCAGAATTTCATTCACTAGTTCATGTGGTGTGTTTCCAGGCTGTTTTTAAAATATCCAAACCAATATTTGTCCTGCTCCATTTTACCACCCTGTTCCATGCAGTGGCCACTCTGCTAGTGAACCATTCAGCACACCTTCCATTCCCACAGATATTTCCATGAAGGAAATCTGATAACTCTCTAGCACTTCCCAGTAACCCCGAACACCCCTAGAATCAACTATCCCCATATGCCCAACACGTTCGAGCAAGCTCACCTCCCAGTCCACTGCAAAGGGTTCTTCACAAGACCAAGTGTTTTTAGTCTTTCACAGTAACTCAGGCTTGCACTCTTATGTAAGTCCTCCATTGGAGGAAGCTGTTAAATACTTTAATTCCAAATTCCTCACCATCCTAGATAACCATGCACCAAACCGCTCTATTAGAATCAAAACTAAATCTGCCCCATGGCTGTCAAAAGAAACCAAACAAAAAATCCGCCTCAGAAATAAATACTGGGCCAAATGGCGTATGACTAAAAACTCTGCTGATTATCAAAACTTTAGAGAACTGAGAAATGAAACTAAGAAAGCTATACTGTCTGATAAAAGAAACTACTACTTACAGTTCCAGCAAACTAAACATAATAACACACAAAAATTCTGGGCAAGTATTAACCAACTACTACACCCAGGTCAATCCATTACACCTAACCCACAAGGCACAGACCAGGAGAACCCAAAGCATACTGCCAATGCCTTTAATACCTTTTTCTCTGAGGCCATTCAAACACTTGCCAGTCACCTGTCACCTTATAATTTCACTTTACCTTTCTCTAACACAACTCCACCCCCTCCATTTCTCTTCCAACCTGTCCCTACAACATATATTATTTCCCTTATCCAAAAACTTAAACCTTGTTCTCCTTCAGCAGATCAATTACCAGCTGAATATCTACAGAAATCAGCCAAATCCATCGCCTATCCCATTTCCATTCTGATTAACAGAACCATTAGTGAAGGACACATCCCAAGCATCTGGAAAGTCTCCCATATTATCCCCCTTCATAAAGGTGGAAAATCTACTGATTTCTCCAACTACCGTCCCATAGCCCTACTTTAACCTTTGTCAAAACTAATGGAAAAATGCATCCATAAGCAACTGCTAGACCACCTAATCCAAAATAACTTACTTTCCAGCTGTCAACATGGTTTCAGACCATCCCACAGCACTACTACCACCCTCCTTTCCTTTACTGACTGTATTAACAAAAACCGAAATGCCAATATGCTTTCCTCAGCACTATTTATCGATCTGTCCAAGGCATTTGATATGGTTAATCACCAAATACTTATAAATATCCTCAAATCCCTCTCACTAGATACACTCACTATTAAATGGTTCCAATCCCATTTAGATAACAGACAACAGGCAGTACTTTGGCACAACACTCTATCTACCCACCTGCCCATTAACATTGGTGTCCCTCAAGGGTCCATATTAGGTCCTCTTCTTTTCTCCATATTTATCAATGACCTTCATCTAGCAATCCCCAAGCTACATGTGTTCAGTATGCGATGATTCTACACTTATATGTACAGCCACATCCACTTCTAAACTTCACTCCCTTACCCAAGAAGTATTTAATACAGTAGAACAATGGTTTACATAACATTGCCTTCTGTTGAACCCCAAAAAAACGAAACTCCTCCTTTTCAATCCTACTCGTAAGACTGTCCCAATAGATTTCTCAGTTATATCCACAAATGGTACTCCCATATCACCTGACCCAACTACTAAACTACTTGGTATTACCATAGACAACAATCTTAACTTTGACACCCATATCAACAATACTATAAAAACCGTTAATAAAAAGCTAGGCTGTCTCTACAGAATCAAACCGTTCCTTTCACCAACAGTCAGAAAAACTATTGCTTATACCTATCTAATCTCTACACTCCTCTATGCCTCACCCATATTTACTAATTTATCTAAAAATAACCTCGCCAAACTGGAAATCTCCTACAATAACATTGCCAGGTTTGCTACTGGCAACCCATTCAGAACCCACCACTGCTATAATCTTAAGCAGCTTGGATGGCTAGAAATTCGGAATCTGCTTAAATTCCACCAACTAACCGTTGCCCATAAGACTCTTTACCAACCTTCCAGTACTGCTATACTAACTACCCTCATCATTCCCTATAAGAATCTGAAATCCTTGCGCTCATCACACAAACTTCTTGTAAACACCTCTAAATCTAATAACAAGGCTGGGGACTCTCATTTCAGCAACACTGTTGGAAAATCCTGGAACCTTCTCCCCAGTGAACTTTCCTCAGTTTCCTCCACGTCTCTTTTCAAAAACAGACTGAAACTTTTCCTAAGAACACACTGGCTATGCCCCTGTACTAAACCTGACTGATCATTTTTCTACTTTTTCTACTCATAACAGGTACTGCCTACCCACTACTTCCCTATAACTAGCTCTACCTTCCTTCTTGCCACTTTACCTTTTTCCTATTCCTTACCCTTATTTTCATCCCCTAAGCTCACTCATAGTGCGAAAACTCTTTTATTTATATAAAAGACACACTTATGCCTCTTTTATTTTGACTTGCTGTATTCTGCCTGTAATCTGAACTGTACCTGCCTACTGCACTGCAAAGTATTTCTGCCCTCTCTGTAATTTTTCCACTGTACCTGCCTTTGGCACTGTGAAGTATTTCTGTCCTCTTTGATTTTTTCCAGCCTAACTTCTAATGTTCTTTGTAAATATAAAGGTTTTATTTTCCTCTTATCCCAGACCTACTTCTCCTAGACTATAGTATATTATTAGACCTATTTTTAGTATTGTACCCGAATTTTAAAATGGGAGGTACTTAGACCTCTATGATAATTTCTGTATTAACCTGTAACAACATTGTTTGTAAAAATGTTTTTTTTTGCTATTTTTTTGCACGGAGCTTATCTCCCCGGGCCTCTACTGAAAATGGACATGTATCCAGTTAGACTAGCCCATTCAACAAATGTAAAATAAATAAATAAATAACTAAAATGTGTTTGGACCAAAATACATTTTAAATATAAAACTGCACTTAGTATTTGTTTTTATTTTTTATTTTGTAATATGCCGCGGTGGTACGGCGGTAGCGTTGTTACCTCACAGCAAGAGGTTCTCCCATTTGATTCTCGGCTTGGCTTGGGAGTGCCTTCTGTGTGGAGTCTGCATGTCCTCCCCACGGTTGGGTAGCGTTCGAAAGACATGCGTACGTAAATGAGCGTGCCATCACTGAAGGTTGGGCGTCGAGCTGGCACCTCGGCGTTTTGTAAAAATCTACTGCCAATCATTAGCGGACCGGAGTTCCACTGTGGTGACCCCTTACCAGGAAAAAGCCAAAAGACAAACAACAACATCAAGAATCAACTTAATGAGCTAAATGAAGTGTTGGGAGACCATCAGTATGTGTACATGTGGTTTAAAATAGCCCTTTTATTATATATATTTTTTATATATTAACTTCGTTTCTGAGAATCATCTTGGAGGCTCCTCAGAGCATTTAAGCATTATCGTCACTCTGTCTCTATTACTATAGCAACCTGGGAGTGTCTGTTTCTGTTAGTGTGTCTGTGTACTGCATACCAGAGGCTCGCGATGCACCTGAAGCAAAGCTTCAATTCACTGCAACTTCAAGCCTAAATTCCCTCCCTTTCAGCGAGGCAGCAGCCAGGAAAAGAATGAAGAGCAAAAAGATAAAAAAAAAAAAAAAACTCCCAACAAGCCGCCACAACAACAGATAACACATTCTTCCAGCTTTCCCACCTCTCACTCAGCAGATGTATAAACAAGCTATTCTCTTCCAAAATATCCCAAATCACAGTTTGATCCACCCCCTTCCCCTGGATCCAGGCTAAAACACCAAATGTCTCTTCCTAATACACAAGCATTAGTAAACCTCGATCACAAGCTGCAACCCACAGCTTCCAGTAGATGAAAACGGCAACATAATGCAACAGCTGCCAGACATAGCTGCATCCACACACACCATGTCAGGCTTAATCAAACAGCACTCAAAGCTATGATACCTGCTATAATTGATATTAACTATGTTTAGACAGAATAATAATGACATTTGTACTAACTGCCAGACACAGCTGCATCCATGCACACCATATCAAGATTGATCAAACAGCACTCCTAGCTGTGATACCTGCCATAATTGATATTAACTATATTTAGACAGAATAATGATGACATTTGTGCTAAGAGCTTGCTACTATTATTTAACCAGGATATACATGACATTTCTAAATCATACTATGGGTTTGGCATAATGGTTAAGGTGCCTGCCTTACAAGCACAAGGTGCAGGGTTTGATTCTCAAATGGGATCATTGGCTAGGCTTAAAATGGCTCACAAGGTTAGTTAGCCTAGTAGTAACTTATGAACACAAACTTTAACTGAAGAAGGCATTAGTCTCCATGACAGCATTTTTTTCAAAACACTCTACTGTTACTGTTATTATACATGATGTTAATTTGTTACATTTGAGTCTGAACTCTGATGAATGGTACCTTGTTGAATTAGTTAATTAATTACTTAAATTATTATAAGTAAAATCAATGAAAAATGAACACGATAAGTATTCATTGAGTTCAAGTAGGGAATGGAAACTTCTGTGTTTGTATTATATGTTGCTTTGTTTGGCTTATATATAATGCAAATAGTAACCCATCTTGACCTACCTTTGTTTGTGAAAATTTATTGGACTCTGCACATTCTGAATAAATCATTACTGTTTCTCAGTTGTTTAAGAATCCCTCCTTTTTTTTTTAAATAAAAACAGATGACAAGTGATGTACCATATCAGTTGATACTTTGAGAGACGTAGTTGTAAGAGTTAGTTTTTTGGGACAGCTATCTTGGAATCAGTTTTTTTGTTTCTTCTTTCTAGCATCAGTCCAAGGATTTGTTTCTTTTATTCTTTTAAGAGAAGGGGGCATCCATTCCATTTCTTCTGGGATAGACACCATGTTGTTGTTTTTGATGAATATAGTAGCTTCTTCTAAGTCATTAAAGGTTCGCATCTCATTGGCAAAAAGTGTTTTTATCTTGGCTGGAAAGGCCAGCTGTGCTTTAATGTTGTTTTGTTTCAACAGTTTTATTATTGGCCAGACTTTTTTCCTTTGTTCTAGTATTCTGGAAGAATAATCATTGTCAAACCTTATCAGGCTTTGATTCTATTTTAAGGGTGATTTTCTCCAAGCAGATTTTAATATTAGTTCCTTGTCCAGAAATGAAAGAAAGTTTATAACTATGGATCTAGGTGGAGTATTTGTTGAGTTAGAAGCAGGTTTCCTCAGTGCTCTATGTGCCCTTTCAGTTCCAAATGAAAGTCCCTTTCAAGTCTAAAAATTCAGGAATCCAGGTTGTTAAGAATTAAATAATGTCTTCTCCTTCAGTGTTTTCAGGCAGACCAAAGGTTCTTATGTTGTTTCTCCTTTCCCTGTTTTCTAAGTCATCTATTTTGTTAAGCAGCCATGAATTCTGTTTAAGCAGAAATTCTTTTTGGAATTCCTCCTCTTTGAGTCTCCCTTCAATGTCATTTAGAGAAGTCTCTATATTTGTTATTTTTGTATGGTATTGCTGTAATAGTTCCTTAAGAGTATCTGTCTGTTTTGGAGAATTTAATTTGAGGCTTTCTTAGTCATTTAAAGCCATCCATCTTGAAAGATAGTTACTGTAAGGTAGATGTCTTCAATTGCAGTTCTTTTTTCAAAGCAGCATCTGGATGAGAATTCCTTGAGTTGTTCATATTCAGTGACTCAATATATCTCCAAGTTACTTGACAGGAAAATTTTTTTATATCTCCACCAAAATTGATATGTATGTAGTTTAGTAGTTTATCTATAGATTTCTGATGTTTTAAACTTGAAAATAATAACATTTTCCTATATTATTTATTATACTAGTTTATGGAGCTTTCAAAATTCACTGTTCTCAGTTAGCCATCTTGGCTCTGCCCTGCCAAGATCTCATTTTCCATGTTGTAGAACTTCAGTTTGTGAGACTTTTCTTTATCAGGTATGAGACTGTGTGGTGAAAGAGTACATCATATGAGTATACCAGTAAGGATTCCCTTTCATATGAAACCATCTGCAATATACAACATGGCCTGTGTTGCTGTCAAGCCAATATGTATACATACCAATTGATGGATACAGGCATTGTGGCATTATAATGAGAGCAGTATGAGTGATCTTTTAAGTTTGAAATGTTCTAATATTAGTGATGGTGGTTTGTGTGGCCTTTGTAGTTGAAATTATCTGAAGTATTTTTTTTAATATTGGCCAGTAAATTCTGTTTCCCCCTTTTTGCTGGAAAAATGTTCAGGTTATTTACATTTTAAACAGACACAGGCATATTTTGATTTGTTAGCCATTAAATATAATTTGAAACAATCTGGTAGGTAAGTATTAATTTAAAACAATCAGGGAAGGTGAATACAAAAGAACATGTACATTTTCTCATGATAAAAAAGTATGTGATGGGGGCGCTAAGTTTAAAACCCCAATTAGGGTGCAAGGCACACAATCCAAAACTGTTACGCCCCAACTTCTTTCCACTTATATGGTTGTTAATACCACATCATTTCTGGTACCCAAGTGTAGTACTTTAAATTTCTTGGGGTTCACTATAATCTAGTCATTACTCTAATCTTCCCAATCTCCTTCATTACCTCTCTATACCATTTTAGTTACTCCCACTCTGCCATTTGAAAAAGAAGAAAAGACGTATGCCTAACTTTATTATAGCTTAATTGATGGCCCACTTATGCAAAACAGTCTTTGTCCTAGTACTGAAGTTGTTGTTTTTCAAATTGTAACTACCCCCCCCCCATTTTACCTGGCAATTTCATGTATTAGTATGGCATTTTTTTTTAATATTTTTAGCCACTCAATCATCTAAGCCATCAGCCCATGCCCCACATGTTTTATAATTAACTATCTTATTTGCATTGTGTGTATCAGTGTGTCACAGGGTGTGCTAATAGCTTACCTATCTTAACATAAACAGCAGTTTCATGGTCCTCTCAAATAACATTCATAGTTTAAGCTGTATACAGTTTAGATCATCATTTCACCCCCCCACACCACCTTACTCGTGTGCAAGCCCTAACTCCAGTCTTACTATTGGCCATAACCCCAATCCTGCAGATTGGCTTAAGAAAAGCCTTTTTCCCTAACAGTACCACCAAACTAGACACTCAGACACCCAACACATACACATTCAAACATGAACAACACTAAAACTATCCTCTCACCTATGTCTCTCTCTAATCCTAACCAGCAAACACTCACACATACATGCTCTGCCACCTAATCATGAAATGTACCATACCTTATCACACAGACACAACACTAAAATTATCCCCTTGCCTACCCTAATTGTAACCTTAACCTGCAAACACTCCCACACACAATCTCTCAATCCTAATAAAAACAACTTATATTTTTTCAACAATGCAGACATGCAGCAATGTGGATGTTTGCTAAAATGAACATTTGCCAAAAAAGGAACCTACAGTTCACTTTGTCAACCACATAAACATTCAATAAAGGGAACTGCAGTCATGGTTCCTATGAATGTTGCTATGTATATATATATATATATATATATATATATATATATATATATATATATATATTTGTTGTAGCATAATGAATGGCAGGGTAATTTTGTCACTGTCACATTGAGCTAGTAGTCAAATAACGATTACTTAGGAAATATGACAGCATCTGAGATGGCTTACATAAATTTAAAAACAGCAAAGTGGAATATTATGATCCGGCCCCTTAAAATCTTATGCAAGTATTTCCAGATGAGAGTGTTTAAGTGGTTACTTGTCCTCTTTAAAGGAATACTAAGACTGAAACTGAAGAAGTCGCCCGGAAGTCAAGACTGTATATCTTTAAATCCATTTATGGTGGAGAGAGAGAAACTGCCTGAACCTGGGGCAATCGATTCATAGGTAGAAGTCCTGTGATATGTTCATATTTTACCAGACATGGCTTTGGTAGTGGAGGAACCAAAGGTTACTTGTTTTTTTTTGTTGTGTTGTGTTGCAGAGACTTTAGTAATTGTTGTTTCACAACTGACACTGTGAGAGATACATAAACTTTTTTTCTAAACAATGTAACCCTGAGCCCATGCTGGAACTAAGCATACAGGGCACATTGTGCACTGCAGTAAAAGCTGCTTTGGTCATTTTTGTGATCCAAACAGACTGTGAACTGCATGAGTTACATGTAACCCTCTGCATCTGCTTCCACTTGAAGACTGAATTTTCTGTTTAACTGAAAGAGGTTGCTTTACTGATTTTTATTTCTCTGAGAAAGTTAAGCAGATTTTTCTATTCTGTTAATAAAACTATTCACTTTGGAAAATAACCAGATGTTCTGATTAACCAAAATACTACATCTGGTGGATGCAGCTGACAGCTCCTGTTTATTAGTCAAAGCTTCCAGTGACCTTTCCCTGCAACTCACAGAGTGACAGTCAGTGCTCAGTTAGAATAAAGATAGTCATCCAGAGGCATATTGTGTTGTAGGCCACAGCAACTATAGTTGAGCAGCTTCTCCAGGTGATTGCTACCACTGGTGAAGGGATGATGGTGGTAGCCAAGCCCACAACACAGCCAAGAGCTATGCACCTGAAATGACTCAGTGTTGCAGATGATCTGGAAGCCTAGCTGATCAAGCTGAGATTTTTGCTGTCCAGGAAGGCTGGGACTGCAAT
Organism: Protopterus annectens; assembly: GCF_019279795.1. Lineage (NCBI taxonomy): Eukaryota > Metazoa > Chordata > Ceratodontiformes > Protopteridae > Protopterus > Protopterus annectens. Next base: position 211,115,275 of record NC_056735.1, read on the forward strand.
GGTTAGGCAAGAATCCTAGCCATGCTTATTATTAGAGAGTTCTTCTGGCAGATATGGGCATCCCCATTTCAGACTTTAGCAACCTTAAGAAAGTAAGACAAGACTGTTATCAAGGGTAGGAGTCACCTTGGAAACTCACACTGCCCAGTTCCACGATTGGTGTTTTTGTACACATAAGGCAGTCAGAGCACAATTGTACAAAACAAAATATGTTGCTATATTATATTTCTGTTTAGCACTTAGCACAGAGGATTAAAGCTCTGCAATGGTAATGAGCTATTTCCTGTATCCAAAAGCTCCAGTGTTTGATTCCTTTTACCTCCATTTGCTTATTGTTTGACTCTAAGCAATCCACTTAACCATGCTTATAGATGCAGTGCTTCTGGATTATTCTTGGAAAAGAACATGTGCCCAGTGAGCTTACCTTGTTAACAAATGTATAAAATTAAAAAAAAATCTTGGTTTAACCGCAAAGGAATAATAGTACAGATACCATGATAGAGATCTTAGTGAATGAGCATTTCAAAAAGGGCTTTATTGACAATCAGAAAGAAGTGGATTTGTCAGGCAGACCCACAGGGTGCCAAAAGCTTTGTAAAGTGGATTTAGAGAATTCTGTGTTACATGAATATATATAAGTACATATCTAACAAAATGTAATCCATGAATAAACTGACGAGGACTAAGTGTCTTATATGCTAAGTACTGTGAAGGGAACACCAAACCCCAAACTCCTGTTTAAACTACTAGGAGGGAAGGCTAGGTGAGAAGACAACACAGTGTGAACAATGGAGAGTGTGCAAGCAATATCCTACTTAACTGAATCTGCTTTCTGTTATTGTGTCACTACAAAATTAATAAAATGTATAGTTAGGGTCAAATGACTAGACTTGCAAGGTTTACTTGACTCTGGGAGAATGATTACAAAGATAATTGAAAAAATATGCATACAAGGGGAAAATGATGGCACCCCATTGCTCAAATGGAGGTACAGTATATATGGTGGAATTAACTGAATCTAACTGAATGCGCAGCTCCACAACAGATGCCATCTCATTAGTACTTCACAAATCCATGGCACACCTAGAAAACAAGAACTGTTAGTTTAGAATCCATTCATTGATTTCAGCTCTGCCTTTAATATGGTCATTCCACAACATCTGATAGAGAAACTGGGCCAGCTAGGTGTCAGCACCCCCTTATGTAACTGGATACTAACTTTCTCATTGACAGACCCCAAAAAGTATGCATGGGTAACAACAACTCAAAGAGCATAACAATGAGCATGGGAGTTGCTCAAGTTCATGTCCTGAGCCTGCTCTATTCACCATGCTGATGCATGACTGCATCTAAAGGTGCAGACTGAACCAAATCATCAAGTTCGCGGATGATACCACAGTTGTAGGTCTTATCAGCAATGGTGATGAAACAGCTTACAGAGAGGAGGTGAACCAACTGATCGACTGGTGTGACATCTATAACCTGGCTTTGAACATAAAGAAGACCAAAGAGTTAATAATGGACTTCAGGAGGAATCAGGAGGCACATCATCCACTCAGAATTAAAGGGGAAAGAGTGGAGAGGGCAAAAAGCACCAAATTCCTGTGGGTGCACATCTCTGTGGACTTTCAATGGTTGACAAACACTAACTACATTGTCAAGAAGGCACAACGATGTCTACAATTCCTACGAAGGCTAAGAAAAGAAAACCTTTCACCTTCTGTCCTCAAATCCTTCTATAAAGGTACTATCACAAGCACCTTTGCAAGGAATCTCATAGTCTGGTATGGGAACTGCATGGCTTCGGACTGCAAGGTTCTCCAAAGGGTGGTGAGGGTAGCGGACAGGATTATAAGGTCCTTGCTCCCATCTTTACAAGACCTGCATGAGGCTTGGCATCAAGGCGGTGCCAGAAAGATAGTCAATGACTTCACTCACCCTGCTCATGGACTGTTCTCCTACTTGTCTTCAGGCAGGCGTTATCGCAGCATGCATTGCAAGTCATCCAGATTTAGCAGAAGCTTCTTTCTACAAGCCATCAGACTGTTGGACTCTAACAATATGTGCAATAACAGGACATCAGTGCAATCAGTTACATAGCTGAAGGAAACACCTTTCTATGCAATACTTAATGCAAAATGCTCTAAATGGTGCAATAGCTCAGCTGGTTCTTCCCTAACTGCTGTATAACATTCCGTGGAAATAGAATAATTGTTACTTCTTATATTCTGTGCAATATCAACATGTGCAATATTGATTGAGTGCTGCTACTAGTTATATGAGGAAATAAAATATGTAATGGCAACCGTCTTCTGTTACTGTCTTATTAAATAGTCATGTTGCTTTCTTGTATTGCATGAGCTGCCAACTGTTACTGTGTTGTTAGTCATGTTGTTTTCTTGTATTTATATACAAGCTATCTGCAGTTTGAGACCAAATCAATGACATTTCGTTCAGCTTACACTGTCGTGTGGGTTTGAATAACAATAAAGTTTACTTTGACTATGACTTTGACTTTGACAAAGTATTCATAGTGAAATGATCCCCAAAAATCCTTCAAAGACTATACATAAAAAATGCAGTATCACCAAAACTAATTAAAACACACACTATAAACTATAAATTACTATAAACTATACTTTTACTTGGGGGAAGTTAGATCCCTAACCCCAAATTTATAAATACTTACTTGATGGTCACACTAGTAAAAAAAAAAAAAAAAAAAACATTGCAGCAGGAATTACTGCCAGCATAGAATATAATGCAAACAAATAGCACTATAATTATCTCTATAACAAAATAGCATATTTTATTTTATATATATATATATATATATATATATATGTGTGTGTGTGTGTGTGTGTGTGTGTATGTGTGTGTGTGTGTGTGTGTGTGTGTGTGTGTGTGTGTGTGTGTGTGTGTGTGTGTGTGTGTGTGTGTGTATATATATATATATATATATATATGTATGTGTGTGTGTGTGTGTGTGTGTGTGTGTGTATATATATATATATATATGTATATATATATATATATATATATATATATATATATATATATGTATATATATATATATATATATATATATATATACTTATATATATATATATATATATATATATATATATATGTATATATATGTATATATATATATATATATATATATATATATATATATATATGTGTGTGTGTGTGTGTTTGTGTATATATATATATATATATATATATATATATATATATATATATATATACATGGATTTTGTCATGTGCTGAAATGTTGGTAATATTCATTGGTGGTATAGTTGTTTGAACTATGTAACATTACATCATTACATAATGCATTTTTTTTTCCTGTCTAAGAGCTTGTACAACCTCAGAGTTAGTTTATTTAATTTCTGGGGTTGTGGGGGCGGAGTCCCCATATCTGGAGTTATGGGTGGTGAAGCACTACATGTAAAAGTTTGTTTTTATTTCACTTTTGGTAATTGCAAATTAAACCCGTTGGTTTACGTTTGTGATTTATTTTGCTAGTTTGTTTTAGTTGGCAGTGATGGTAACCACAGATGAGTCCATTTGATGTTCTGTGTTTTGAACACTCTCATTTTCAGTTATTCATTATATACTATCAGTCTCTCTCTCTCTCTCTCTATATATATATATATATATATATATTTATATATATATGTATATATAGATGTACTCCACAATATCAAAGTGCCTAAATATCAAACTGTAAAACAGCGATACAAAAATACTGAACTTCAAAACACCAACAAATAAAATAGTCACTAATATTTTTTGCAGAGTGTGCAAGTCCCCCTGCACCCTCTCACATCCCCTGCTAATTTTATATACTAAGTCTGAGAATGCACAGCAGTGGGGTAAAGGCAAATCCTCACCCATGCTGCTCCATGACTTCCAATACAGTGATGCTGGCAGATTTGATCAAATGAATCTGTGGTCAATTTTGTTGGCAATACACATATTTAATATTACAAATGTTCAACCACTACCATATATATGTTTTATCAGTGGGAGTCTTTATCAAATTCCATTCTACTGACAGCCTTCAATGGCACAGTGGGCTATCAAACTCAACATCAAAACTACATTTGCCCCCCCCTCCGCATCTCTCACTTCTTAATCCCCGGGATTCATGAACCTTGCGCCAGGCGCACACATAGCGTAGGCGTTATAATGCCAAATATGGCCACCAAGCGATTCAGGTATGACTCAATACCACGTGCACGACCGGCGTACGCCAGATCTGCGCAGCCCCCGGCGTAGGTATGCTAAACACCCTATGTGTGGTGTGTCACCATGCAAATGAAGGCATATAGCGATTCACGAAGTGGTGCAGGCGTAGCATAAGCCCACGGCAATGTAAACCAAAAAAAAACGGTTTACATTTCCACAAACATACCATCGGAGTAATGGAAGAGTGTCAGACCCAGGTATCACACAGTTAACATATGCCAATGGTGAAATACACAGACAATGTCAAAAGAAAACATGCACAACACGTAAATAACAACTTAAATGGCATGTCCACAGCAACTCACATCAGAACCCTAGGACATGTTTGCGGAAGGTGCAATACAATGAAATAATATAACAATGTTATAAAACAGCAGCATAATACACAGCAGGTTCACAGCATAATACACCATGGTATGCATGGAACGCCACAACCACGGTGCAAGGATTGCCAAGGACTCGCAACAGTGTTTGGCGTGGTAACTATGAATTAGTAGTCAATGCCATGCAAATGAGGCAGATAATACTGAATCGCAAATCCCCCGGTAAGGCTGTACCAAACGGCGAGCGGTAATACACCGAGGAGTGGCTCAGAGGGAATACATGTCATCTGCAGAGGGGTGTGCCACCGTAGCAGGAAGCACATTGGAGCACAGCAAACCTGGGCTGTACATCGCAAATCACAGCTGCAGGACCGGGGTGTGGGGTAATAGTTCAGCTGAGAGCACACAATGCGCGCAGAAGTGCATGTGTATGAGGATGACTACGCCTTAACCTAGTCATGTGACGCCCGCCAAACAACATCGGAAACAGGAAGGTGATGTTAAGAATATGAGGAAATGCGGAAGAAGTGTAATTGGAGTACTAATGAGCAATCAACACTAATCAACCCACAAAGGCCAATCGCCGGCAGCTGACAACTCTGCATGCAGAAACCTGCAAAACGGATAGGGGAGGCATATGAATGCAAAGAAAGTAGGGAGGTAGCAGATTGCAAAGATAGAAGACCTGACACAGCAGAGCAAAGCAGACAGGCAGCACAACGGGGATAGCACACAAAACGCATGATATGCCATGTCCCAGAAAGTACAAATGACAGTGCTCTGCAGGATGCATGCCAGAAAATAGTAGGTGCAACGTGCAGAAATAGTAAGGGAAGGTCGAAAGGTAATCCATGGCAGGCAAGAGTAATGCAACACCAAAGGCAACAGTGTTGTAGTGCCATCGGTAAAACACGGAAGATAACCCCCAGATACGGCCGTACAAACACACCCTATGACATCATCAGTGTGCACAGCACAATAGTATAAAGTGTGAATGCACACAACACACAGCCATGTATTCCCAAACGCCGCACCATAGGTGTAAACACACGGGGAACTTTTAAAATGTACATGTTGGGTGCTGCCGTGGCTGTGATCCATCAGCATGTGTTAGAGACAGACGGTGTTGTGGGGGAGGATGCCGACAACCACCGTAGGCCTTGGAGGAGAAGGAGAGTGTTCAGACCAAGGGTAACCTACCAGGGGCTACAAGACCTGGAGATAGTAGAGCATTACAGGGTGGACAGGGACACGTTACAGCAAATAGTGGAGCTGTGCCGGCCATGCCTGAGAACAAGAAACAACAGAGGGGAACCCATCCCAGTGGACACAAAGGTATGTGTAAGCTTGTGAATACTGGCCACAGGTACCTTTCAAAGGCCAACTGGAGATATAATGGGCATCTCACAGGCATCAGCATCCAGGGTACTACACCAGTCCTGGATGCCATGTTACCACATGCCAATGAGCATATATACTTCCCCAGATCTCAGGAGGATTTGGCTAGCAATATGCGCCACTTCCACCATGTGGCACAATACCAGGTACTGGGTGCAATAGACTGCACGCATACAAATCAAGTCACCACCTGGCGAGCAGGGTAGACGCTACATAAACCGCAAGGGATTCCCCTCCATCAATTGCCAGGTCGTGTGCAATGCTCAGGGCATTATCATGGATGTGTGTGCTGGCAGCCCTGGAAGCTACCACGACTCCCATATCTGGCATGCCTCACAGCTGTATCAGGTATTTGCCAGGGGACATCCACAAGGCCATCTCGTGGGGATGCTGGCTATGCACTGGAGCCGTGGATGATGACTCCCATCAGAAATGCACACACACACATGCAAGAACGCCATAATGAGGCACACGCACAAACCAGAATAATCATAGGCGTGTGTTGGGATGCTGAAATCATGGTTCCAGTGCTTGGATACATCTGGTGGAGCCTTGCAGTACTCTCCAGGCACATGTGCACACATAGTCATAGTATGTGCCATGCTACATAATATGATCCTGCGGAAGCAGCTGCTGCAGGGACATAATGGTGAAGGGCCACAAAGCCCACCACAACTGCCAAGGCCAGTCCAGGCACAGAGGGTTCCAGACCAGGAACACACTGTGCCAGCCCCATTAGGCAGACGGAGGCATACCCAATATGCCTACGCCTTGGCAAAGAGGGAACGTATAGCACATATTCTGACAGCGTAGGCCCCATGGACTGACACCTCCCTACCTGCACACACAGTGAAATGGACGGCACACAAACATGACCACCTGTAAACTGTACTGTATGGGTGGCCTCATGTGTGACTCCAACATAGGCAGCCCCCAAACACTGTACACTCAACAGCCAGTGGAGCATGTAACGCCAACACCTGAACAGTACGTGGGTCCTACAGCATGCCCGCGTTATATATGCCTGCCACGTTAGAAGATGTATACACATAAATATATATATATATCTATATATGTGTGTATGTGTGTATATATATATATATATATATATATATATATATATATATATACATATATATACATATATATATATATATATATATATATATATATATATATAGATATACATATATCTATATAGATATACATTATATATCTATATAGAAATATATGTACACATATACATATATATACTACAGTTAAGACAGGGAATTAGAGGGATATAAGGTGACGTAACCCGCGATATCTGTACATAGTATACATAGTGAAACGACAACCTGAACATCCGGGAGGTTCAACATAAGAGGATACCGCCAACCATGGAACGGGTAACATACCGATATGCATAATCACGAGGCGGAAAGATTGCCAGACCACAGTACTGTAACAGTACATGTGCGTGTAATAGTATGATGATATGAAGGGAGAGGTAGACACCACCGCCGGTGTTGTGGTCCACATAGGTACTGTGTGCAACCGTCCCCGTGAGTGCCATAGTATGTGTACGTGTGCGCTGAGGGTGCCGTGTGCGTCACTGTGTGAGTGTAATGTGTGTGTGTCTGCAACATGTGTATGTTGGTGCCACGTTAGAAGCAGAACGGAATATTAGGTGTAGGCATACGGTAAACTAGCCTCAGGCATATGTACACTACTAGTCCCAAAGTAGTAGTGACAGCCCCACCCTGGCTAGGTGTGTCGTGACATAGAACAATACAAAGTGAATATGTCCCAGATGGTAGCACAGGAATATACCCCATATGAAATGGAAAGGACGTATGTAATAGTCATGCCTGAATGTATGACACTGATATGTTAATTGCAATAAGATACGTCGGCAAAGTCACACAGCAATAGGTATGTATCGCGGAAATACGTATGTGCTACCCCAGTACTGACCATGGCCACGTGTCGGCCCGTAAACACCGCTGTGTGTTCTACAAGTGTCAAACAATCAATTCCCATCTGAATATGTGGCAACCACTGGCAAACAGGCTATCCCAACAACAGGACCACAATTACTGCAAATATCTGGGACAGAATGACAAGGGATAGTTGTCACGTACACACAACCGCTGATATACAACAGATGTTACGGAGGTATACATGCATCAAGCTCACCCGCAGGCGATACCGACACCACATGACAACAGCCCAACCTACAATACCATAACAAAACACAATTAACTGTCAACTCTCCAAGTAGGGACAGAGCACACAGACAACTATACTGGTTATGTAGAGATACAAGGCCCACAAACCATATCCATGACGTACAACCACCGACATCCCCCACTGAACATAATAAAGGAATACAAACCATAACAGCAGCACAAACATACAGTCGGTCAATGACATCTGCATAACCACAACATATCGCGTGGGGGACACAATTAAAGGCGGCTGCATAATTGCATGCGTTGTAGAAATGCAAACAATAGCATGTTACAGTTTTGAATGCAATACTCCGTTATTATATGTCGGCAGGACAGGTACACCCACTTGTTGAAACAAATACTACACCTGTCACACACAATCCATGGGTGACATGAATGCAGACCATACTTGTTTCCATGCATAGCAGATGCAGTCACACATAACATAAGACAATACAGACCATCCCCATGAAGGTAGGGCGAATATCCAACGCCCAGGCGGAGAATCCAATTATACCCCAGTATCGATGCGTAATTACCAAATGGAGTAGATGCACAGGTGATATGCACGTAATTACTCATGTACACATAGCCGCTGATATACCACAGAAGTTACGGGGGTATACATGCAGCAAGACCACCTGCAGATGATATTGGAACCAATTAACAACAGCCCAAGCTACACTCCCATAACAAAAGACTATTAACTGTTAACTCTCCAGGTAGGGATGGAGCACAAAGACAACTATACTGTCTATGTAGAGATGCAAGGCCCACAACCCGTATCCGTCACGTACAACCACCGATATCCCCCACCGTAGATATTAAAGGAATACAAACCGTAATAGCAGCACAAACATACAGTCAGTCAATGACATCTGCATAGCTACAACATCTCGCGTGGGAGACACAATTAATGGCGGATGCATACTTGCATGCGTTGTATAAAGGAATACAACAGCCATGTTACAGTTTTGAATGCAATACTCCATTATCATTCATCGTCAGGACAGGGACACCCACATGTCGAACCAAATACTACACCCTACAAACACAATCCACGGGTAACATTACTTTGAAATATACCTGTCGCCACGCATAGCGGTTGCAGTTACACATAACATAACATAACACAATACAGACCATCTCCACGAAGGTAGGGCAAATAGCCAACGCCCAGGTGAGGAATCCAATTATACCCCAGTATCGACGTGTAATTTCCGAATGGAGTAGATGCACAGGTGATATGCACGTAATTACTCACTGAGGAACAGCAATTGGTGGGATTAATTCACATGTTGCAGGTATCGACGTATTTAAGGATGACTCTCAGGATATTCAAACCGTATGCTCATACCGAACCAGCAGTGTACAACCGAAAGCGAAAGAAAACGGAAAAACGATACACGGAACGAAACACAGAACGAAACACCAACAAGGTATGTAAAACACACGATATGTACGGTTGTGTAACGCATGATGTGTATGACTAAGCTGTACTGTATGTGAATGGTGGTTGTAATTAATTACACTTGTCCGTAATGCAGAAAGTGGTGAAAGGTAGTTATGTAGTGATATCCTGCTGAGCATACCAACGCTTGTGGACACCATGTGTACAGCAGTGGGACATCATATACACAGCGGAGACACCACAAGGGATGCCACAGGGGGGCATTAGAGAGAACAATGCCATACCACACGCTGTTGCTGGCAGTGGATGTCCAACAAGGAAGTGCCATAGCAGGGGATAGGACATGTATGTATACTGTCACAGCACGCATGTGTATGGGCATATACCGTCGATGTCATATGTAAGGTGCGGCCGATGTGCAAGTATGCCCTGCATTAGGGGATACTATGTGAAATATGTGTAATGTAAAGCTGTCTAGGTAGATATGACAGATATCATACACAGTATCACAGGCATATCATGCATAACACAGGTATCACCTATTGGTATGTACAATAACAGGATACATATGGCCTGTAGGTATGGGACAGAGTAGTAGCATGATAGCTAGCCGAAATGGAAGGGACACCAAGTAACCATGCCCAAAGGACCTGTAGCAGCTGCACAGGTGCACAGTGGGCAACAATGCAGTCTGGCAGGTCCATGTGTAAACACATGTGCAGTGTACACAGTAGTGTCACCTCCCCATGGTAGTGTCCTGTGAACAGCAGAGGTGGGTGTCAACTGCACGTCTACACAGTATCGCTGCTGTGGTGGTACCAGGACTACGTGTCACTCAAATAGCAAGGGAGGTATCACATGAACAGTGCTACTGTGTGTCCCTGCGGGATGTGCACAGGACCTATGTTCCACAGCATGGTGTGTGTTGTGTTTGTGGAAGCAACACAGAAGCCCAGCCCATGCAGTGTGGCGTGTGTGCGCATATCCAGGAGCATTCCGTTCACACTGCCCACCGCAGATGTCATGTATGAGGAGTATATGCATCAGTAATGTGGAGGACATGGGCCGTGTCAGAGCAGAAGACACCCCTGAGTATGTGGTATGCAGATGTGTACAGATGTGTTGTCCGTATGTCAGCCGCATATGTAAACTGTCTGAGCCCGGTAAACATTGTGGCATGACAATGTTGTGCCATGTAAAGCTGTAGATGTTGTTGAAGGTACACCATAAATGTGGTATTGTACCCTTGACTGTGCAGATGTGTATTTCACAGGTACAATGGCTACCTATGTACCAGCATCACACACAGTACAGATAGGTGTGGCCTTGCAGAAGGGTATCCATGCCACAGTGGAATACGGTAACCACAGGACTGTGTGTGGCATATGTGTACAGCAGCCATGTACAATGTGATATGTATGTACGGGACCAGTAACCATGTGATAGTCAGTGGGTGAATGTTGTTATGCAAAGGTGATGTGCATGCACCATGTGTCATGCATCCTGATGCCATGATACTCATATGATGTATCCGCCACACTGACACCCATATGGTTGGTATCGGTATGAGCTGGTGGAGCAATAATGGTGCTTGGTATGTAGGCATGGGATATCTAGGCATGGACAGTACTCTGTGACAGCATGTTCTGTATGTAAGCATATAGTGAACATGAGGGGCCCCATGACTGAGGACTGTGTAATGCAATATGTACCTGACATGTAGTAGGTACTATGGTATGCTCGCACCACTGTGTGTCCTGTCCATGAGCCACATAGCATAACATCCTGAGACACAGGGTATGATGTGCAGGTGGATGTGTAAGTTGCCAATACCAGAACGTGGAATGGTGCTGAAAGGCAATGTGAGAACAACGCAGTCGCGGCTGGTGACTTCAAATCAAAGGGGGGCTGCAGGGGACAGCTGAATGGGAGGGGTCACTGGGAAGGGTGTGGCCATCTAGAAAGGGGAGGGGCTATGCTCAAAACCACAAAAACTGTAACTTTAATTAAATACGCTATCCTGTGTGCCAAACCGTCATTATGCCAGTCCAAGACAAAATGAAGTGGAGAAGAAAAAAATATTTTAATGCATTGGCTGCATGACAGCTTACTTAATATCTAGATGGAAACAAGTGTGTGAGGCATGAACAAATAAATTACTTTTTAAATACATTACTGGAATGCCAGTCAAAATCAAGTATAAGAAAAACAAGCAGCACTCAACTCAAACCACTTCTTGCACTGCAGTTCTAATTATAATGATTCTATAATGTTTTAAAAGAAACAGGAAATAGAGGAGGGAATCAATCAGATATTTGCAGAGCACAAATCAGCTGTGAGGAGAAAACAATGACAGTGACAGCAGGTGATAAATGAGTTAACTTATTAAATACTACGAGGAGACATCCAAAGGATGTAAAGTTAGGGCCTCAGTGGTAATGCCACATGTGTCTTGGTGACTCACTCTGTTACGTGCTGCACTAACATCCTACAAGATGGAAACAATACTGCTTCTTCCACGAATGTGGATGCCACGATATCCCCCACTGCCACATGCAGACTGCCATGGGATATAACTACCCCATTCTTAAATCTGCAGCATAAACATAATGCTCTGCTTCTACTGGATTGAGGGGACGGAGGTGAAATGTGATGCACTCTTTAATGACTGGCCTGACACAGACAGTGAGGCGACTACTCACCCTTTGCACTTTCCTTTTGCATATCCCCAATATTTATTTTCTTTATAAACCTACTCTAGACTGTAGAAAGATATCCATCTGCAACCAAAACATCATTACATTTTTTGAGATTTTTCATAAGAACTATCAGTATTCCCAAGTACATATTGAGTCAATGTGTGTCACCATATTGAATGAGTATTTCCTAACATACAGCTCAAGCATCAGGACTCACTCTTTAAATATCAACACCGACATTATGAGGTGTTGACATTCTGTTAATGCAAGATTTTTATGTTTCAGTATTGTGAGTGGCCACAAGCTATTTTCAGCATTATTTTCATTGATATTATGTAGGTGAATGGTATATACTCTGTGCCTTCTGATTTGTGCTCTTTTTCTCAGGTTCCTCTAAAATAGGCCCTGCCCAGCAGGACCAACCGAATCAGCAACATGTAGCAAACATACCTCTCAACTGTCCAGATTTTCACAGAATGTCCAGATTTCTGTCTCATATTTTTAATCTGTTACTCATAAAATTTTGTTTTTTTTCTGGCAAATTATTGGCAAAGTGTTGAGGACTGAAGTCAGAAAATATTGACAGACATTTGAATTTCAGACTACATACCCTTCAGAAAATTCATGCTAATGCAAAACCTGATATTCTGTCAACTTTCTAAGTCTGTAAGAGCAATGTTTAAGAATTGGCTCTATTTTTGGGCCTTGGTCCTGACATTATTTATGGGTTTGTCCAGATGTTTTGCTATAAAAGGTTGAGAGGTATGGTAGCAAATAAGAAACAACAAACAAATGGTTTAACATTAGAAAGAAACTTTCCTTTTACGGTAGACCTAGAACTAAATCTCCATTCTGCAAAAGATGGATGTATTGTGTGATACAGGATCTGCTACACTCATGTGCACTATGCATGTCAATATGTAAATACAAACCAGGGCATGACATGAGTCACAGGTGAAATACTGCATACCCAAGAGCCAAGACACCTCCATACATGAGCCACATCTCAGTGCCTTCAGCCAGTTGGAGGTATGAGCAGGTAGCATACTTGCCTTTCATGTCAGGAAGATAAAAAACTGTGGGTACTATTCAAACACCAGATAATTGGATTTGCATTGAAACTGTATTATATTGTAAAAGGGGGGGTGCTCTTTGGATGAAATACTAAATTAACATTCCACCTATCTGAGTTGATAATAGCTCAGTTAGGTATTAAAGTTCCATTGTACTTATAGGAAAAAAGAGGTGTGACACTTTATAAAAACTTGCTTGCAAATTTACCTTCGATAAGTGGATTAATAACAAAATAAATATTTAAAAATAAATTATAAAAATGCATGCTGTAATAATTACAAAAGGCTGCCATACCCAAGGAACAGTCAATAATCACACTTCAAGTATTCCCTTCTTTAAAAAAATGCATAAACAACAATAATACATATAAAAACAGTCTATAAAATACCTGCAAACACTCCTTTTTTAATCACACTAATCCATTCAGTAAAAACTAAACATCTATCCCTACTATATATCTTCACTACTTTTAAAGTCATTTTTACTCCATGCATTTATTCAGTGCATAATTTTCCATTGTTTCCATTCCTTATTACACAAAACCACTGCATACCTTCATAAACAAATTTCAGTAAGCTTGAAATCAACTCTGTCCATCATAACTTTTCTCCTTTATCTATCATTCGACATTAGTAACCAAATGATATCACATTCATACTAATAGACTTAACTTCTTGCATCCCCACACATCTCTTGATTTATAAACAGCCTAAGACTATCCCATAGTGTAAATACAGATGTTTAGTGTTTTTGAATATCTCACAATCTTTAACCTGACATATATGTTCTACCACCTTCTTACATTTAATTTCTCCCTTAGCTGGGTCTTAATGAAAAGCCATTCAGTAAAAACATTCGGACAACTAAATATATAGACATCCTGTTAACACTATTGCACCACCTCTGGTCAGTTAATACACTTCTCTAATGATTTTAGGGGCACTTAAGTCTTTGCCCTCTACATACATCTGCAGGTTTAATTAGCAGGTGACCAAAGACATTATGAGTTTCCCATTCTTAAACAGTACCCACATGGAAATTCAGGGAAACCCATTGAAGCTTTCTAGATGTTTTCACTCTTAGCTCTGTGGTGCTATAATACCAGGAATAATAAAGTAACAGTGTTAGATCAAGGTGATAAAAAAATTAAAGAAATAATTTTCATCAGGTACAGAGTACATTTATAATGCTCTGATCTTGCTCTGTACAGCAGGATTCTAAAAGTACACATTTGTATGTGAGTCAGTGGTTAAATAAAATTTGTAATGCGCTTTCATCATTTGTATAAACCTCCCTTTATGACGGCATCATAGGTCATAAGCACATTTCCACTAAAAGAGCAACGTTTTAGCACCCTGGATGAAAAATGCACAGTGAGACACAGAGGCAGCCTGTGGTGAGGTATGCGGATCTGGTTCTGAATATCATATGCTGCCTTTAATCTTCCATTAGGGAAGAATGATACCCATTTTTGTTTTTACAAATGCTGCCCACATACACATACACACACACACACACACACACACACACACACACACACACACACACACACACACACACACACACACACCAGTAAAAGAAAAATGCACCATACACTCAACAGTAAAAGAAAAATGCACCATACATTCAGACACACTTACCTGTCCATTCTCCATTAGATCCAAACCCCTTCCCGCGCAATACTCCAAAGACTCATGCGAGGATAGTTCAAATCCTTTCCCGACGACTGCAATTCCCGACTCCGACTGCTGCTGTTGCAGTCCGGCCACGATGTATTCTCCCAGCGTGTCTGTGCACTTTAAAGTGCACAGATGTCTCCTCGCATTTCCCTATTGGGACTGCCGGACTGCCTTGAGCATGCGTATACAGTAGACCAGTAGTCTGGACTACTGCGCATGCGCGAAGTCCGCAAATTTTGAAACTTTTTTTTTCTATTTTTTTTTTTTATTTTTAGTTCTTTTTGTTTTGAGGGGGCTGCAGTCTGGCAGTCCGATAGCACGGGCCGCCCCTGGGACAACGTCTGATGTGTTGGCCTCCGTACCACCCCAACCGCCCATGCAACGGTATGACAGGTGGCCAGCATGTGTATGTGCCGTGCTGTGGCATACACAGGCCCAACAGGGGTGCTAGGAAAGGCCTGGAGGCTATCAATGTGTGTGGGAATCACGTTCGTGAGGATGTGCCCCATTGCCATTCAGAATGGTCCAGTCATGGGTGTATGACTACAGTCCCACACGTGCAATGCAGTGCCACCCGTGGGTAGTGCGAGAAATGCCGCTGTGTGGCAGTCAGGGTACACAATGTCCGACAACAGGCTAGCAGTGAATATAGTGGCCTGGTGCGAAGACATATACCGAACACGTTGGTGGGACATTACAGCCAGGGACATCGGAAGATGACATCGGGCCAGCATCCCAGGACATATCGTGTGCATGTCAGTACTGTGTATGTGTCCACAGGGACACTACGATGACCATATATGGATTGTGACCCTGTAGTGAGTGAGAGGGTGTATTGTCAGTAAGTACGCCATCTCCTGGCACATTGCCAACATTAGCTTGGTCTGCAATGCCTGGGTGACTATTGTATGTGACATCAGATGTGGATGTAGCCAAACAATACTGACACACCACCACAATGCCCGAGGCCCCACACCGCAATGTGCGGCAGTCATGTTTAGTTAGCTAGCCTTGGAGTATGTGATGATGGACCTCGAGGACCCACCATGGCTGACAAGTGATGCACCCCACACATGTGAATGTACACCACTGTGCAACAGCCTGCACATGTGGTTGTACATCATACGTGCATGGAACATGACCACCACAGTGGCGTCTGTGAACAGGTCAGTACCGCCATGTCTCTGTATGGAATAGCATGGTTCCTGCAATTGTGTACATGCTACTGAAGCGCACTGTGGTATGTGTCAGCATATGTATGTGCAGTGTCCATCTGCTGGGGTGTCATGCCGTTAACAACTGCTGTCAGCAGACATCTGTAGTACTGGTTGTAGTACACATGTTCCGTGTATGCTGCGATGGGTGTGTTTCCAGGGTGTGGCTAGCAGGGCCGTGTAGCATATGTGTTGAATCCACCAAAGAGGGGATAATCCCAGGTGCGTCACACCAGTCACATGGAGGTATTGTGCATGCTAAGGGTAGTGTAGGTATGGTATGTGTTGTGTAATGTGTCATCCAGCTGAGCGGAGTGCATGACTCAAGCATGTGTAGGTACATGGGTGTCTATTCCAGGGAAGTGTGGGTTGCTGTCAGCACATGGCAGTATTAGCTGTCTTAGGCCCAATGAACAGTATAACAACACAGACGGTATGTAACCTGTGGTGTACAATGTCGACTCTGTTGCGTGTTACAATGTGTATAGCGGTCACAAACACGGGTATCTGCACATGGAGCGCCTATGATGCATTGTGTTAGACAACTATCCAGGATGTGTGCAAAACACTGTGTGATGTGTGAACCCCTCACCTGTGTGTGTTCCAGTCCAGGTATATGCCTGGGAGGTACGGTCCGTGTACAATCCGTACTCGCAGGCGTGCTGTGCAGAGCATGGAGGCAGGTGCCAGTCACCGCAGAGATATGCGAGTGGTGCAATAGTGTGTGTGCCTCGCTTGTGTGCAGCACAGTGGAAGATGCAAGCATTGTCCCACATGACCCCATGCCGTGCCTGCCTGTTACAGCCCTGCCGGAGACAGTTATGTGAAACTGCCACAGAGGCAGCATAGCATGTGAAGATGTACATGTGTGCTCTACACCCCAGGCTGATGGCTGCAGGTCATGAGTGCCACAGCAATGTTGTCGACCAGGACTGTCATAGCGGTCAGATACCACATGCCTGTACAATAACAGTAGGAGCATAGGCAACAGTTGCAGTGACACAGTAGGTCAATGTACAGTGTCCCTGTGTCCAGACCACTGCCTACTGTACACCATGGCTAGACACACACCCAGAGGGCTATATCACCGGTGAGCCATTGCATGTCCCAGTACAAGTAGTCTGTGTATAGCCATCACAGGGCAGTCACAATAACATGTTGTATGAGAGATATATTGTACCAGGTGATGTGTCATGTGTGCGTATGTCAAGTTGCAGAGGTGTTCACCCATCCGCAACATCTCAGTGCATGATGCCTTGTGTAACATGATGTGTGGAACTGTAATGTGATCCACAACAGGGTCATCCGTGACTGGTGCATTGTGAATGGTGTAACCCATGGTTCTGCGGGATATACACTGGTGCTGTCGGCTGCCATGCTGGGGGCCACCAGTGGTGCCTACAGTGGTCATACAGACATACTGCATACATTGTTCTGGCAGGAATGTCCATTGTTGTAGATGATGTGGTACTACGTGAAGGTAGGTGTGTGTTGTGAATGTTACCCATCCAGACGTGACCGTCGGGTACAGTCATGGTTGTCGACAGCATCACACCCATCCACAGCTGTCAGCACCCTGTCCCCAGAATGGGTAACAGTAGCCCTCGTACTGTGTGACTAATGTGCAGATGGCGGAACACCTACTACTGGCAGGCTAATGGTGTCATCTAGGAAGGCTATATGATGGCTGGAATACGCTGCTCTAATGTATAATCATGATATCCCAATGAATTACATTGATTCACATATAGTAAGCCATGGCTGGCATGTAAACCATATACAACAATGACTGTGTGACAGACCCTACCAATGTGGAGCCGTGATGAACATGCACCCGTTAGAACACCAAATGAGGTACGTTGCACGTAATGATGTACAACTGACAGCTATGGGCACAGCATGGATGCAGAAGCACATCCCCAACAGGCAGTACTGCTCTACGTTGGTAGGGGGGCATTGCACGAGTACATGTGACATTTGCTGTATTGCCACATGTACGACATATCCGTCATATAGGGGTAGCACTGGTACGTGACTGTCGGACATGCCTGTACATATGACCACGTCCCACAGGATATGTGTTACGTGTGTACAACACCTGTCGTACCTTCATCAAGCTGTGAAGTGTATGACTGCCAGTGTACCTGTGTGGCATGTTGTGCAATGGGTGCAAAGGTATGCAGTAGCACATTACATGCCCACATGTCCTGCACAGGTGCATAGCCTGAACATACAATACAAATAGGGCGTTGGATAATAGCAACCCACAAGAGGTGATGGGTATGGGTGGCAATGCACTATCAACTTTCCGGGTAAGGTGTGCATGTCCATGACACATTAGCACCTGAGATGTTAGCAGTACAGCTGTACAGGGTGGCATGCATATTTGATTACAAATACCCTTGCGTGTTCCACTACTGGCCTGTTGACAGACAGACACCAACACAATGTGCAGCATTGACATGTGCACAGCACATCACCGCTGGCTACAGTAGAACAGGGTTACTGTGTTGACATGTGCACAGAACATCAGCGCCAGCCACAGTCGAACACGGTATGTGTTGAACCCCACCGTCATTGTAGCCCATGCCACAGACAGACGTGTTATGCATCTGTGTATGTATGGCTGGGAATGGCCCTGGCCTAGCAGTATAGCTGTGTCAGTGTTGCGAACAACATACTGAATGGGCTGTGTGTGTGAGGTGTGCATCATACGTGTATGGTCTGATGGATGATACCAGCAGTGTCCCCGCTATGTGAACATCCCCGTCCCCATAAATGAATACCTAGGCTGTGCTCAACACCATGGTCACTGTGGGAGGGATGGTGCTGTGTGGTGCACCCGCCGACATGGTGGTGACAGCAGGCACTGGATGTAAACATATGTGGTACCCATGTCAAGCCGGGGTACCATCCATGTGCATGGGATATCACCGTGCGGGCACATACAGCACTGTGTTGAACAATATCACAGCACATAGCACCTGTCAGGGGTAATGTGTATGCATGGATGTGCGATGCCAGCATGCACCATACACACCTCCACCATGCAGCATGCTGCCTACCTTGCAGAAGGACATTGTCCACACCATGATGATGGACATGCGACATGTACATATACCCATAGAAATGACATATGGAATGGACAGCCACCCTCCCAATACTGGTATCCCACAGGTAGGACACATCCCTGTGCCATGTATGTGATATACCCTGCCATACCATGCAGCCCTGTCCAGCAAGGCTGCACATGCCATCACAGTCATACATGGTGTGATGGCCACATGGCACTTGCACTATCAACTGACCAGATCAGTAATGTGGCACTGATGCACCTTGTGGTGTCACAAGTGCTGTGTGTCAGCATGTACAACGTGCGTGCGCACATGCTATGTATGACCATCCCTGCTAATGTCATATGATTAGACATTGTCCCATGTGTATCACATGTGCAATACAGGTGAACCGTGGCAGGATGTCCAACACCCGTACAGTGCTGAGTAGATGTATATGGCAAAACACATGCATGTACAGGTGTCCATGTGTATGTGTGCAGTGCCACCGCTGACGTCCATAACGGCTGCGTCTGTGATGCTATGTGACATATACACAGCATCCAGGTGAACAGTAGAACTGTGCACATCGGGCCATGTGCTGATTGGTATGAACACAGGTGCAGGCAGGTACACATGTCCACAGCAGGTTACCATCTACATGGGGTATGTACAGTGTGATGAGTTGACACAGAGATATGATATGATACCCACTGCATAACGGTGTGACAGGTGTGACAGCAACACGCCAGCTGTGTCAGTGTCATGATGCGTCTCAGAGATTACTGTGCAGATGTCGTACATGTCATAGCAATGTATGTTCAGCGGTATGCCAGTACATCAGTGTGAATGTGACCTGTCACCATCATTATGTCTTACAGATAATGCCTCATTCATGACTGCCAGCCTTCAGCCGCCAGGAGGATGAAGTAATCATACCATTGCTCCATGACAACTATGACTTGCTATTCAGCCATGTTCCACAGCAAGCGCAGCAGCGGGATGACCTGTGGCAGGATATGCGCAGGAGGGTGAATGACGTGGGTGGCAACAACCGCACCTACCAGCAGGTACGCCGACACTGCACGGACCTCATACGGCACGTGAAACAGCGTGCTGCCGCAATCGCCAGAGAACAAGGTGGAACAGGTGGTGGGCCACCAACCCAGCCCCCACTCACACACACGGAGGAGCTCCTGGCCAGTCTGGGGACACCCAGGGAACAGCATGCAGAAACACTAGCCGCCATCATGGAGGTGGGTGTCTCCCAACCAATGAGCCTGGAGCTGCCTGGTAAGTCAGTCTTGCATATGTGTATGATATCCACTGTAGTTGTAGGTGTCACTGTACATCATGTAAAGTAACAACACATGCCAGGTATATGGGCACACAAGCCGCATACTACAGTATGCTATGTTGTGTATGCAGACGTGTGCATACCATATGCTATCACACAGGTACATGATGTGACATGCACAGTGCGAACTGTGGCTGTCATGCAGTCATGAATAATGTTTATACTGTTGTGTCACCCCTATACAGGTTCCTCTGGTGTGTCGCACAGACATGGGTCCGTCGCAGGTGAGACTGTTGTTAGTAACAGGCATGTTACAGTGTAGAGTTATTCGCCATGTGGCCAGGTATAACATGCACACCTGGGTTTTGTTCCAGTCACGGTATACAGGTTGCACCACCAGACACACACATGCCACCCGTGTGCAGTAGATACAACCGTTATTATACACCGGCATGAAATCACAGTACCTGTCAGTGTGATATGTGCGGTCAGCTATGCATACAACGGTGGAGGTGTTCTACAATGGATGCATATGTAGTATGCATCGGAACACCATTCGTGGTACACACACAGTACCACACAGTGAGCAGTGATCTGGGCAGCACACAGGTGTCACCCATGTGACACATGCCCCTGCATTGTGTGCACACGTTGTGACATGCCACCCGACATGTTCCACGCCCGTGGTGTTCTGTCTGCAATATTGTCACACCATCACATGACCTACACCTGACATAACAAACATCCACACTGTTGTCTGCATAGCCCTCTGGATTGTGAGACCTCCGACATGTATGGGTGTATGTCACATGGGACACCACAGGAATGGGTACATGATGCCCATCACACACAATTGTCCAAGACCCAGTCACACATGGCCATGGGTGATAGCCACAGGCATGTTGCCACACAGTACATCTGGTGTGGATAGACACCGTTGCACATTGTCCACACATAGTGCGATCATAGCCGTAGTGGACCACCTGTACATTTGATGTGGTACACCAGACAACCGGAATGCCTGCCTGCAGCCGCCAGAGGTGCCACTGATGTCTACCATATACGTGCTATGGAACAGCATGACTGTGTTGCAGTCATGGCAATGCAATGCATCCATGTTATGCATCGCACAGCAACATACATGTGTCCTGTTGCCATGCAGTGGCACAGTGCCTGTACTCCCCACTGTATAGCTATGTACATGGCTCACACTAACCACACCTGCACATACACATTTGCTAAACATGCATTCTATCTGTAGGCTGTACACACAACACTGCACTGTGAAGCCCATTATGATGTGGTGCATGTGGCGGGACACCATTGTGTCACACATGTCCACATGTTACCGCACATGTCGGCGGATTACATGTCAAGGTAACGTCAGCCATGTGTACTGTTAACCTGTCTGTGGCCACATGGTGTATCACGGTGATGCATGCAAACTACCATGATTGTGTGTACTGCATGCCTACTGATATGACACCTGCTTGATGTAGTGTGCACCCCAGGGCGGTATGCATACTAACACTATTAATGTCTGGGCTGCATTCCCTGTGCTGTAGTGTGGGAATGCTGCATGCCATCTGCAATATCACATGCATGGTGTGTCTGCGTGTGTGTGTCTGTGTGTGTGTGTGTGTGTCTGTGTGTGTGTCTGTGTGTGTGTCTGCGTGTGTGTCTGCGTGTGTGCATCTGTTTGTGTGTGCGTCTGTGTGTGTCTGTGTGTAATGTACCTTACAGTATGTCTTTGTATTCACAGGTGGTGTAGGTGCGTTCCCCTCCTGCGGTCCATCTGATGTTAGTGTCCCCACAGATACTAGCGGTGATGACCATATGCATGAGGTACAGGCAGGGTTGTCAGGGGCAGAAGCTGTGCCATTGGTTACCATCCCACCTATGTCCCCCTCATCCCCGCACACGGTTCTGATGCTGACACATACCGCATCACCGTTGCCCATAGAGGAAGGACAGTCAGCATCTGTTGGCATTGAGCAGGAATGTGTGGTGGCTACAGAAGGTGCGCCTACACACCATGTTGCCAGTGTAATGACTGGTGATGTGCCACACAGGCATGTGGCTGGTGCTGCTCATAGGAGGACCTCTGGCAGACATGCACCTGCTGTACAGGGCACAGCAGCTGGTATCACCAGACGCATGTTCCAGACTGTAATGGCGGCACAGGCACGTGCAGAATGGCAGAACCAAGAAGGGCAGAGGCTGCAGAGGGCTGCAATCTGTTCCCTAAATGACAACATCCAGTCATTGGTGAATGCTCAACAGCAGATTGCTAATGTACTGGATAGGCGATTAGGTGAAATGGTTGGAATCCTCAACCGAGGCATGGCAATCCGCGAGCGTGAGCTGTCTGTGCTGGAACACCTGGTAGGGGTGAGGCATAGGACATGTGGGCGTAGGCCAGCAACACCACCTAGTGTAGGTCGACGTGTGCGGCCACCTCTCATGCCCACTCACACAGTGCCGGTAGCAGCAGCAGTGCAGCTGGTGCTACACCGTCCACACCAGGACACAGCAGGCCACATGGATGTGGCCCTGGCTGGTCCCAGCATGGACACGGTTCCAGCGGACATGTGTCATTGGACAGTAGCCACTCTATACCTCCACCCGGTAGTGCCCGTGCGACCCCAGGCAGGCGCGGGTCATGTGGCCGCGGACGGACACAGTGAGTCGTACAACCTGCACTGTACAGTCTGGGGCTGCCAATTATACCCCGTGTAGGCATCACATATGGCTGAACTGTGTACACACATACCCACACACAGCAGACACAACTGTAGGGCTCCACCACATCCACATGCATTCTGCACAGTCATGCCCAGTAAACTCACCGGCCCTTACACACACACATGATGTTATCCATTGGTGTAGCCTATGCCCCTGGCAGACATATCACCCTGTGCATATGATGAAGCCTCTGCCGCATCCCTGTCAGCCACACCATCGGTGCAGGGTTATGCAAATATATTCTGATGCACAGGGTAGACAAGATAGTGAGAGGTGTATGTGATACCTGTGTATGCATAGCGTGTGATGTGTATGTTGCAGTGGTTGTGTATGAAAACTGACTGGTGCGTATGTGATGTGGGTTGTGTACTGTCAACATGCAGCAGACATACCATGTAGTGCAGGTGCAGCATGCATTGAGCTGTATTCACGGTATGTGTGACGGTTACATGTGTAGCACCATGTTGATTCTGATAACCTGAATTCCCTCCTATGGTGTACTCGCATGTGCCTACAGAGAGCACTGTTATCGGTCCTCCACGTGTAGCTGTGGATTACCCACAGGCACATCTGGCAATATCTGCATACCACATGTACCCGCAACCTGCCTGGACACCTACATAGGTTCATAGGTGCATAGGTACATACTAGGCTATCTGCCCTAGGGCATTTATAAGCCTAGCCAGAGTGTGTGTGGCTTTCACCACCCCTTAGGATGAGGATACTATACCCATTAGTTTGCTGTGCCTCTGTCCAGCAGTGACACAGAGATGATTCCTGCGGTATACCTACGATCTCCCATCCACTCATCAAGCTTTCTCTTGAACAGAGTCAGTGAGGGGCTCTGCCTCACAAGGACTGGGATTCTGTTCCATAGTGTAGGTGATGAATCTGTCCCTCCAGCACGTCCTATTTATATCCGTGTTGAGGTTTAAGTCTCTTGCTCTCGTGGCTCTGGTTGATTTGGATCTTTTGAGGTGGAGCATGTCCATTAATTCCAGGTTGGACATGGCCTTGTATGTCAGGCACAGATCACCTCGGAGCAGACGGTATGCGACTGTATAGAGCTGGAGTTTCTTCAGTCGGGCAGCGTGTGACATATGTTTGAGCCCCTTTATCCTTTTGGTGAGGAACGTTTGGGGTCCTTCCAACTGCTGCAGGTGTCGGGTTAGGTACATTCCGAATGGGGCATTGTACTCAATCATTGGTCTGATAAGTGAAGAGTACAGGGGTACACTGACCTCCCCTGATCTGGATGTGAATCCCTTCATGATCAGGTGGGCAATATAGAATGTCTTCCTAACCACATTGGCAATGTGAGTGTCAAAAGAGAGGTTACTGACAAGTTGGGTCCCCAGGTCCCTGATAACTTCTTCCGTGAATTTTGAAAGATGTGTCATGGGTACAATAAGGGATGGATACAAGAAACATTTACCCACAGGACACAATTTGACTAAGAATTAAATTTGTACTCTACAACAATTAAGTGACAATGTTAATTTGCGGATAATGAAACCTGATAAAGGTGGAGGGGTAGTGCTGATGGATACATGGGACTATACTAAGAGAATATGTGATATACTGGACAAAGATAGTAGGTATAGCCTAGTATCTAGGAATAAAGTGAATATTTCTTACAGAAAAATAGACATGATTTTAGAAGACAATTTACTACAAGGT
The DNA here is from genome assembly GCF_019279795.1 of Protopterus annectens. Taxonomy (NCBI): domain Eukaryota; kingdom Metazoa; phylum Chordata; order Ceratodontiformes; family Protopteridae; genus Protopterus; species Protopterus annectens. Next base: position 211,140,318 of record NC_056735.1, read on the forward strand.
CTAATAGACAATGAATTATACAATTTTCTAAGAGTAACAAAACCAGTTATTCCAGCAATATTTGGTATACCTAAGGTGCACAAGGACAAAGAAAGTCCACCTCTAAGACCAATTGTGTCCTCACAAGGTTCAAAAACACAACCGCTTGCAATTTTTGTGGACGTTAAACTAAAAGAATTTTATAAGAAATTTCCACACATTTTAATAGATTCATGGGATTTCTTATCTAAAATAGGTGGCACCCAGTACAGGGATGGTATTGTTTTTTTGACAATTGATGTGAGAGATTTATTTTTGGTCATTCCACACCAAATTGGGTTGGAATGGTTTGAAAATATGATAGTGGAGATGAAAATTCTTACAGCTGATGATTTTAAGCTAGTTATGGAAAACATGGAACTTGTTTTGAAGTATAACTACATTTATTTTCAAGGAGATTTATACCACCAAACAGATGGGGTTGCCATGGGATCTGCCTGTGCCCCATTTACATAAACATTATAATGTTATTCTGGGAAAAACATTTTGTCTTTAGTTCTACTTTTTGCAAACATATTGTAGGCTATTATAGATTCTTGGACGATATATTTATTTTGTGGGATGGACCCGAAGATGAAATTAACAAATTTATTACACACATCAATCAGAGTATGCAATTTCTCGAGTTTACTTACGATTCAGACTCAGAAGAAATACATTATTTGGATGTTAAATTGACAAAAGATAGAATAAATAAAAAATTCAAATCTAGAATGTTTCAGAAGGAATGTTACTCGAATTCTTTTTTACATTTTAAGAGTGACCATCCCTACCACTCAAAGATGAATATAATAAAAGGACAAATGATTAGAGTAGCTAGAATGACTTCTGACAAAACAGAACTGATGGAAGAAATGGAAATACTACACAATATGTTCAAGGAAAGGGGATATCCTGACCACATGATTGAATCAAACAAAAAAGTTGTAACAGATAGATTGGATACATTATACAAACCCCTACTAACAAACATAGGTACTATTGGGGTAGAAAATACGTTTAACACCAGAAAAGATGAGGAAGAGAAACTTCCTTTTTTGGTTTTGACACACTTTAATGGTGTCAGATGGATTAAAAAATGCATCAATGATGCATGGGGAATGTTTAGTAAAATGTCTAATAAGACAGATGTTTTCCAATTACCACTTAGATATGCTTTTAGGAAGAACAGAAATTTGAAAAATATACTTGAGAAAAAGAAAAACATCCCAAGTGGAGCAAGTAGTAAATATGGTACTTTTAGATGTGGTAGGTGTGCACAATGTGTTTTTATGGCAGATACTAAAGAATTGGAACTACCAAATATAAATTTGAAATTGATAGGTAGTAAATACTACAGTTGTTACACAAAAGGGGTGGTATATTTGTGTTACTGTAAGAAATGTCTGAAATACTACATAGGGAAAACTGAACGTAATTTAAGGGCACGTATATATGAACACAATAGAGATATTATCAAAATGAACAACAACAACGCCTTATTTAGACATACCCAGATATGTAGAGATGCAGATTTTAAATTTTGGATATTGGAAGAGGTGGTGAAGCAAGAGAGAGGGGGGATTGGGAAACCAAACTGGAATTTAGGGAGATGGTTTGGCA
>NC_056735.1:211144342-211146842 GCF_019279795.1 Protopterus annectens
CTTATCCAGTCTGAGATTGTTATAGATATTGATGCTTTTATATATGTTTCTATATCAGGAAAGTTTAATCCTCCCTGTTTCCATGGTCTGATATGATGCATTAAAGCTATTCTGTTCCTTTGGGAAACCATAAACATTTTATTAGTCATAAATTTATTTCTTTAAGTATATTTCTTTCTGGTAACAGTTGTATTGCCAAGGCTATATCTAGGACCTTGGGCAGTAAAACCATTTTTATTAACTGTAGTCTATCTTCAAATATTAATATTATTTTGTTCCATTTTTCCACAGAGATTTTAATTGTGTTGATGTTATTATTGTAGTTTTTTGAGACTAATTCATTATTATTCTTGCATAACTCAATTCCTAGATATTTGAAGGTAGATTCTTGTTTCCCTATGATGTGATCCCCCTTAGTCTGCAGTTCTTGATTTTGATTTATTGAAATGGAGTCCTGAAGTCATGTGAAATTTGTCAATTAATATATCTAATTCTTCTAATGTCTCTTTTGTATTAGATATTAGTAATATGTCATCAGCAAATAGCATTACTTTAGAATTGTATTGTTCATAAACATCTATTCCTTTGATTTTTATATTGTTATGAATTGAATCTGTGAATATTTCAATAGCCAGAACAAATAGAATTGGTGACATGGGACATCCTTCTTTAATACCTTTTGTTATATGTATAGATTCAGAGGTAAAAGGACCTAACTTGACATACGCTAAATATATATTCTTTAGGAGATGAACAAAGGATGCAGGAAATTCAAATAGCATTAGGATTTTGAATAAATAGTCCCAATTTAGGGAATCAAAGGCTTTCTCTACATATAAGCCACTTATGAGTGTTTCTTTATTTTCTCTATTAACATAATCTATAAGAGAAATTATCCTTTTAATATTGTCATGTGTGTGTCTATGATATATAAATCCAGTTTGATAATTATTTATTGTTTGGATAGTGGTATTTCCATTCTGTTAGTTAATATTGTCATAAATATCTTATAGTCATTATTTAATAATGATATAGGTCGATATGAGGTACAGAGGTTTGGGGATTTGTTTTTCTTTAGGACTGGTGTGATTAAGGAATATCTCCAAGAGGGTGGAACTAAAGCTTGTGACTGAATTTGTAATAGAGCTTTATGGAAGAGGGATAGTATCTTTGAAGGAAAAAGTTTATATATTTCCATAATTATGCAATATATACCTGGAGCTTCATTATTTTTACCCTCTTTTATTGTATCTGTAATTTCTTTGTAGGATATGGGTGCTTGCAGATCCAGTTTTAAGTTTTCTGTTTTTTTTATATTAGAACATTTTTCATCTAGATTTAATTGATCGATATGTATATTTTCTTTTTGGAAATATTCCATATAGTGATTTCTATAGGCATCAAGAATGTCACCTATATCTAAGACATTTTTCCCTTTCTTTTCATGGAAGATACTTTTAATGTTATTAGCTTTTGATTGTATTTTGATTCTTGTGGATAAATTATGTAGATATTTGGGAGAAGTGGCCAAGGTATTAATTTTTAGTTTTTCTAAAGCTAAACTAGTTTTAGGTGTTAGAATTTCATTGTAGTTATTGTTTAATATTTCTTCTTTCTTTTTCATCTCCAAATGCTTTTGATTTTTTTCAGCTTTTACTGACAAAGTTTGGATTGTAGATCTAATAATTCAAAATCCCATTCTCTGATTTTTTTCTATACCAAGTTAGGGTTTTACCATATATGTAAGCTTTTAATGAGTCCCATATCATTATTTTATTTATCTCTGTGGTGTAATTAATATCTAAGAAGAACTGTAATTCAGATAATAACCCGGGTTTGAACTCTTTAATTTTAGTTATATATGCTGGAATTCTGGAGTTAAAGATTAATGGTTTGTACCCATTTTGAAGTTTTAGTATCAATGAATTGTGGTCTGAAAAGGGGCAGGGAGTGATTGAGAAATTAATGATTTTAGAGTGTAAGTCATGGACAGCAAATGTTTCATCTGTTCTAGTGTGGGTACCAAATCTGTGATCTTGTTGGGAAAACAACAAAGATTTATCTTCTTTAAATTTGAAAGTATCTACAAGATGAAATGATTCTACCCACTTGTTTAAAGCTTTTGATACAGCAGATGTATGCAATGGTCTTTTATTTGTAGTTTCAGAAATATCAGATGTACAGTTAAAATCTCCTCATAATATTAAGTTGCCTTTATAATTATTGGAAATGAAATCCAAGTGTTTTTTAACAGTACCTGTTCCAACGCCTGGAAACCAGTATAGATTGGCTAGGGTCCATATTCTGTTATTATATTTAACTATTACTAATACCATAAGGCCTTCTTTATCTTCATACTTATAAATGATTTCTGGGTTAATCACATTTGTTTTCCATAAAATTGTTACCCCTTTTGTCTTTGTCTTAAAAGTGGATTACGTCAATATCATATATTCCTTATGATTCCATTTGTAATTGTCATTTGTTTTGAAATGAGTTC